>NC_133622.1:54981371-54986371 GCF_048593235.1 Sminthopsis crassicaudata
GATGTTTTCAACCACGGAAATAAATAGTTTAAAATCTCCCCAATGTCATATATGGGGGATAATAGCCTTCGGGTTTTGTTGTTCTCGGCAGCACAGTGTCCTGGAGATGGCAGCAAAGTACACAGAAGCAGGGTAGCAAACCATGACACATAAACAAGTTGGGAGATTAATGATGCAGTCCAAGGCTGCTGATGACAATCCTGGAACGCATCAGCCTCTCTCACTTTACCCTGACAGTGTAGGTAAATAGAATGCTGATGTATTTATTAATTTAGTTTTTAATTATGTTGGGTTGGATTCCTAATTCCCTTCAAGCCACTCCCTTTACTTTACTCTTTATTTGCAGACGAGTTGCGAAATCTCATTTATGCCTGTTTTATTTTTTCCTCCTTCCTTTCCTGGGTAAAGCATTGAAAATTATAAAGAGATCTCCAAGGGGAAAAAAGTGTTTTCTGTGGGAACCTCAATTTTATGCAGCCATCTACACCATTTGTTATCCCGACTTCATTTTCAAAGAGCTATTTCTTAATCTCAGACCATGTTGTCTTTCAATCCTTCTGGCTTGTCAGATTTTCAGTCTCTATAATGGTGTGATTAACTGGCGAGGTGATGCATGCTCTAATAACAGATTGCAAAGGACATCATATTAGACATCGTAAGAGCCCTCTTTATTCCAAAGTATACACACAATAAGGGCCCAGCAGACATGACTTATGAGGGCTGTACCCACCACAATGGGAGCAGCCTCACTCTGGAGTGCCGGCAGAAACGTTATTAAAATGAAAAAGAGAGTTCTTCTCACAACCGAATTGCAACTGTTGGTTTCAATGCTCCACTTGTTTGTCAAAAGACTGTTGGTGTGGAATGGGTTCCAACTCCTGCTAGCCTGAAATATTTCACAAGTTTTGTTGAGTAATATAAGAAAGTTCTCTCTGAAGAAAGTAAAATGAATATTTCTGATGTTGGCCCCCAACTTCCTGGCCCCATAAACCAATGGAATTGGATGTCAGTATTCTTGGGAGGCTATTTCCAAAGGTTTTCCAAAGGTTCATGGATTTTCAGAAGATTAAGGGACTGAGAAGAAAATACACATTGATAAAGCTCCTACTATGTGGCAGACACTGTGCAACATGCTTTTTACAAATATTATCTCATTTGATCCTCACAACAATCCTGCAAGGTATTTCCTAATAGAATGGCCATTTTACAGTTAAGGAAACTGAGGAAGGAGCATATGATTAATATGTATTCATGGCCAGCTCTTCAGGACCCTAGGTCCCATGTTCTGTCTACTATGACATTGCTGTCTCCATGACATTGCTGCCGTGTAACAAGCTTCAATCCATGCTCAAAAGAACATAAATCAAAAGACATAAGGACTTCAAGAGCCATTTAGTTCAACAGGGTCATTTTATACATGAGGAAACTGAGGCACAAGGAGGTAACTTGCCTAATACCACCCAGGTAATAATTGTCAGAGGGAGGATTTAATCTGTAACTGCAGGATCACTGTTCTTTTCATTCTTCCAAGCTACCTTCTTAAAATATTATATTAAAGGAAATCTATCAATTTTATCATATTGCTTTTTAAATGGCACCTTTATTTGTTCCTTTTGTCTTATGGTTCAAGGAATTGAGTGTCAATTAGAACTCAATTTACAGTAGGAAATATAACTGGATAGTTACCCACTTGCTCAGAGTATGGGAGTATCATTTTATATACAAGCAATTTTTATGTGAAGTAGGAATTATAAAATTATACAAATTCTGAGATGGAAGAGATTTGGGAAGCCATCCAGTCCAAACCATCCTTGAACAAAAAAAATGCTTTCAACAATATCCCTGGCCAGTGGCCATTCTGCCTTTGTTTGAAAACTCCCAGTGAGAGGGAACTCAGGAGTTCCTGAAATAGCCCCTTCATTTCTGTTCCATAGCTTGTAACTATTGTTCCTTGCTCTGACCTGCAAGACAGTCCTTCATATACTTAAATATCTTTCATTTCATTTTAAAATCTTTTCTTTTCCAATCTAATCATCCCTAGTTCTTTCAAATGATTCTCACAGGACATCACTCCAGTGTCCTTCACTGTACTTGTTGCCCTACTCTGGATGTGCTCCATGTTATCAATAAAGATTTTTTATAACTTTTGTCATTATTTATTTTTCATAAAAGCTTCATCAATAAAGCTCAGAACTGAGGCTTAACACTTCATATGTGTCCTGATTAAGGCTGAATATCACTTTCTTCTCTAAAGACAGCCCGATATCATATTACATTTTTTTGGCTGCCAAAGATAAATCATCAATGAACTAATCAATAAAATATTATCATTTGCCTTTTCTGTACAGAGCACTGTGTTAGGGATATAAATAGAAAGAATAAGATGATCTCTACTCACAATGGAGTTATGTTCTAATGGAGAGACAACATTCTAGTTGGAGAGACAACATAAATCATAAACCTTATCTATTCAGCAGAGCAGGTTCTCATTGCAAACTATACTCAGAGGAAAAAATGTTAAAAAAATACAAATTGAAAGCTTGTAGAACTTAGGGTCCAAGAAGGGAGAGAAAATATGTAAACAGCTACTACAAAAGGCATAACTCTGAACACTACAGACATTATAAGGAGGGTATTTTCTAATGAAATGCAGAGTAGGAGTTTTCTTTTTTAAATTACATATACCTACACATGTATGTGTGTTTGTGTATATGCACATAAATAGGGATAGATACAGATTAAATTAAGATTTGGGGAAGTAGATCTTCCAATTTCAGTAGCAAGATGGGGTGCAGAGAACATTCAAGATGGAGTAGGGGTACAGAGAATATTCAAGATGGAGCATCTTGTGAGAGCAAAAATAGCATTAAAACACATGGTGAATTCAGGAAACAATGAATAGTAAAGAAGGGCCTTGAATGTCATCTCAAGGAATTTCAATTTTATTCTATAAACACTAAGCATCCAATAAACATTTTTCAAAAGGGATTAACAGGACCAAAACTTTATAGAAAGATTACTCCAGTATGAAGAATGGAATAACGGAGGGCGACAGTGGCAGCAGGGGCAGTTGTTATAGTACAAATGAGAGCTCAGGGAGTTGTGATACTGAGAGAATAGTGTATGATTGGTTGGGAGAGCCATAGAGCTGTTTTCAAGAAAGTGAAGGGCTTTCATGTGGAAGGAGGATCCACTTGTTCTCCTAGAGATAATGAATAATGATAATAATGGATAATAATAACGCTGATGATAGATATCATTAATAGAGCACCTACTATGTGTCAGACACTCTATTAAGTACTTTTTCAAGTATGATCTCATTTGATTCTCACAATAAACCTGTGAGATATATGCTATTATCCATTGTGCTACCTCGCTGCTTTAAGGACCAATAAAGCATGGAGTGGAAATGGCAGGGAGGTCTATTGAATTCAACAGAAGGAAAAATTAACTAATAGTCATCATTATTGTTATCATCATTACCACCATTATAGCTAACATTTCTTTAGAACTTTAAGGTCTGAAAAGTGCTTATTATTTCATTTTGTTCTTATAACAACTCTGGGAAGAACTTGCTCTTATTATCTCCACTTGATAAATGAGGAAAATGAGGCAGACAGAGATTAAATACTCCGATCAGAGTCATGCAGGCAGGTAGTGAGTGTTTGAGGCTGGATTTGAACTATGACCTATAAAAAGTTTGAGAGACACAGTTTCTGGGTAATTAATTGTTTTATTAATCACGTTAGCATATAATTAATAAAAGGGACAATGGCAAATTGGAATATGAAAGATCCCTCATGGAGCCTATTAAATGCTTACATGCTCTTGGAAAAGTGGATGTTCCTGAGAGGGCAATTGATTATGATTGGTTAGAGATTAATGAGATGAATGAATATTATAATGAGAGATGGACTTGATTCTGATCACTCAGTCTTGGTCAAAGAGACTTATCTATACCCTGCCATCCCTTTTAGGGTAATCGAGGCAAGAAGGAGAATACACTTTTTCTTAGACATATCGTAGTAACACACAATGGGACAGAATCTATCAGTTCACCTAAACTAAAATTTCTTTACCTTTTGAATAGATTCCTGAATTTTCCCTCTCATTATCATCCCTGTACTTCAAAGGCTGCCTGAATTACCTACTGGGGCTGATTTCTGAATGAGGAAGTAGAAAAGGGGAGAAAACTTAGTCCTAATTCAAAAAGTGGTTCTTAATATAAGAGAGAAATAATCACTACTCTCAGTACTCAGGTCTCCCTAACTCTGGATCCAGTCCTTTATTCACTGTTGAGTCACTTAAGAGTTGATTCAAGAACTAAAAAATCACTGGAAATCTCCAACCTGGATGACAATTTATCGGAGTGTTTTAAAGGGTTTCTTGTTTAGGTATGGATTTCATTTGATGATATCCTTCTCAACTCTGATATCCTGCGAAGGAATACATTGCAACCTATCAATAATAGAAAGGCAGTGGGGATAAAAACTATGGACAAAGGTATGGGGTTGTTACAATTTAGGCACCTTTCCAACTGGTGTGAATATTGACCATCCAGAGAGGCATTTTCTAACTAATTTCTGTCCATAATTTCCAAGCAGGACAGATATTCCCTAACCAGTAAGCATATCCACCAGCAGGAATATTAAGTAAGTAGAAAAAATTTCATTAGAAAAAGACTGTAAAGTTACTAAGGGATGTTGATACACAGAAAATCACTGAGAAGTGAGTTGAGAGAAGGGAATCTCAAAAAACGAAGTCACAGAGAAGCAATCTGTGTTGGCTAGGATGAGGGGCTTGGGTTATGTGGCTAGGGGCCAGGACTGATTTTCAGCTCATATAGTTTGAGAACATATTCTTGAGTGCATTCCTTTGTTCTGATATTCATGAAGGAAACATCTATTCAATGGCTTAGACAGTAGTAAAAAGCAGATAGAGTAATAGCAAGCTCTATAAAATCAGAGTGTTAAAAAAGTAATTGCTGGAATTTTCAGCTT
>NC_133622.1:54991371-55214978 GCF_048593235.1 Sminthopsis crassicaudata
ATCAGCTATTCTTATTTTTAAAATTCTATTCCCATTAATCACATTATTGTGCCAAAGTATTCTTCCTAGGCAGCTTTCTTTGCAGCCAAGATGTATTCTGGCAATGCTTTCATAGGTCTTGGAGCTACCTGGATGTGAATGTGTGCTCCAAGGCTTTGCTGCTGCAGGCAGCTTTTCCATATTACAATGCACTCTGGGATACTGGGCAGCTTCAGAGCCTTAGGAATATTTTCAAT
Source organism: Sminthopsis crassicaudata (assembly GCF_048593235.1). Taxonomy (NCBI): domain Eukaryota; kingdom Metazoa; phylum Chordata; class Mammalia; order Dasyuromorphia; family Dasyuridae; genus Sminthopsis; species Sminthopsis crassicaudata. Next base: position 54,991,608 of record NC_133622.1, read on the forward strand.
TTTGGACGTCTTCAATTCTCATAGTTCCCTGATCTGACTAGATAAAGGTAGATTTTCACCTCTATTTTCTAGCTTAGGAAGTTAAGGCACACACAGGTGTTCAGCATGACTTGGGTGAGAGAAATTGGAGAGTTTCTATTCTGGATCTTCCTCCATCAGACTCTGGTACCTAGCCTCTAAAGGAGACCCTGCCCACCCTGTGCTAGGAGAAAATGATTCACCTCCCCTCTGCATTTTTCTGGCACTTCAGTTGTCGCTTGAGATTTTTCTAGGACACTCATTCTCTTATTCTCTTAGGCAAACAAGCACTAGGGGCTGCTGTGTAAATATACATTAGCATGCACTGAATTAAGGTTTCCTGTTTGCCCAGCTAATATGTGCTCTGGAAGAACTGTGATTTGCTTTGAAAGTGCTGAAATTCTATTGTGGAGACATCATTTGTCCCTAGCAGCATGGAGAGGCTGAAGCCGAACCAGTCTTCCTTCCAGCATCATCTGAAGTGCCTTTGGCACTGGGACACTGATGGAAGATGCTCCTTCTTGTCATCAAGACTATAATAATGAATGGGCAGCTGCTCATCATGGACAAGAACCAGGGAAGAGGAAAAATGAAACCACGCAGATTATGACAGTTCTCTGCCCCTTAGATAATTAAAATGATAAGCCACGTTAGGAGGGGTAGGTTAGGTGCTTCTTTTCTACTGATCCCATATTCTACTCAACACATATTTATTTGAGACCTATGTTATTCCAGGAATTATTGTTGGCCTCTGGACATAGCAAGAGAAATATCTAAATGGCCCCTGCTTTCAAGGGGAAACAACAGGGAAATAAACATCCTTATATGAACAAGATAATTTATTTCTCAACTCAAGGCATTCTCTCTGGCTGTCCATCCTACCTAGAATGGTTTCCCTTTTCCTTTCCAACCACTGATCTCCTTAGTTGCCTTAAGTTCCAACTAAAATCCCAGTTCCTACAGGAAGCTGTCTTCTTCAGTGGCTCCTAATTTCAGTGACTTCCCCAGGTTAATTATTTCCTATTTATCCTTTATATAATTTTCTTTGTATTTAATTGTTTGCATGTTGTATCCCTCATTGGATTTTAAGTTTCATGAGGGCAAGGAATGTCTTGCCTTTTTTTTTTTTTTTTTTAATCCCCAGCACTTAGTTCCTGACACATAGTAGGGACTTAATGAGAGTTTATCGAGTTTAATAATATGCATAATGAATGAATAGATAACAAATAAATGCAAGGTGTCTACCCTGAAAATGCAGAAAGACCTTTTGTAGGGAATGCAATGTTTTATATATAAAAAAAAATCACTTAGACCAGGAAGAGCATATAACAATGACTGACATTGTACTTTACATAATTGTCTCATTTGAATGTCACAATAATCCTGGAGTTAGTAACGATTGAAGTTAGCAGTTATTATCATGCCCAGTTTACAGATGGAAAAACTGGGTCTAGGAGAAGTTAAGCATTGAACAACGAGGATTATTACAATTAGGAAGTACCCCAGAACTTAGTTTGAACTTAGGGTTTCCAGATTCCTTAGTATTCGAGCCATTATTTCACATCACCTTTCTCTATGGTTCTCATTCCTGTTTTGGCTAAAACATAGCTTCTACAGGGACCATGAGGAGAGAAATGAGTGTCATATGAACCAACTATATTTTGTTTGAGAAGCCTGGGGAAATTGTAATAACAGCTTCACTTGGAGCTTCTCTTTATTTATTTTTGTTGTTGTTTCTGAAAATGCATTTTCATAGATTTACAACTCACAAGATGTCAGAGCACAGGGTACCTTAGAACATTAGAACACTCAATATTAGAGCTGTCGGGGGACTTAGAGATGACCTAGTTTAGCCCTCTCATCTTATTTTGTAATTTTTGAATGCTTTAAAAAAGCTACTCTTGTTTCCCAATAATTTTACTTCCCCCTTATCTCACCCCACAAATAAAAATATCCCTTATAAGAAAGAAAAGCAGTTGATATAACATACTTGTATATCAGCCTTATCTGGTAATACAGGCACTATTCTGTACCTATAATGACCACCCTTCTGGGAGCTGGGGGAATATATTTCATAAGCAGTGTTCTCAAATTCAGATTCATCATTAAATTAAATTGACTTCTGGTGATATGCAGTGCTACCTTTTTATATTATGGTGATTATAATGTATATTCTCTTAGTTCTTCTTTCTTTGTGCTGTATCTTTTCAAAAATCCCTGATAGGAAATAGAGGAAATGGACCAGCTGATGCTAAGAGTTCTGTCCAGCTCTATGGAGAAGAAAAATTTGAGTTCTCTGGGTCTTGTTCAAAAGCCTAGATCATCACCAGCTTAAATGCCTTTCCTTTTTCTTTTCTTTTTAAAAAAATTCTAGACTTATGATTTCATTGACATGATGTAGAAATTTTTGGTTCAGAAACTTCCTCCAGTGAAACAGATTAATAACAACTTCTGCATGCCATCTATAGTCCTAGAGAGTAATGTTGGAGTGCCAAGAAATTGAGTGTCTTGGCCATGGTCGTACAACTAGTATGTGACAGGCAGAGTTTGAATCATATCTTTCAGAAATCAACATGAGACCATATTATGTTCTTTTTCTTTCCTTTCTGTTGTTCCTTGTAAATAGTATTTACTTTTTTCCCAGTTACATGAAAAGACAATTTTAACATTCATTTATGTATGAAATTTTGAATTCCAAATTTTTTCCCTTCTTACCTCTCCATTCCCCCCAAACACCACATTATTTTCACAATAATTTAACAGTACACCATTGAGAGAGTAACTTTGCATGGAACTGATGTTAGGGGCCAATGGCTAGAGTGGTAAGAAACTGGTTCACTTAAATGAAAGAAAAAGCATGGCACAGGAACACTGACTGCCTCTAGAGTCAGAAGATCTGGGTTTTAAATCCTCCTTATGTGACCTTGACCTTGTTCATCTTTGTGGACTTGTTTCTTCATCTATAAAAATAAAAGGGATGAACTTGATGACCTCTAAGGTTCCTTTTAGCCTGAAGTCTATGATTCTCCTCCAATAACAGAAGCACACAGCTAAGATGTGATCAGTTATTCAATTAACTAGCATTTATTAAGCGCTTTCTGTGTTTGAGTCATTGTGCTAAGTTCTAGGGATACAAAAAATGGCAAAAATATAAACAGTGACAAATCCATTTGCACGATGCTCACCTGCATCTTCACATACAATGGACAGAAAACTAGGCCTGGAGCTAGGAAGACCTGAATTCAAATCTGGCCACAGACATTTGCTAGCTGTGAGATCTTGGACAACGCACTTAACTCCTGCTTGCCTTAGTTTCTTCATCTGTGAAATAGGGACAAGAATGACATCCTTCATCCAAAGTTGTCATGAGCATTAAATAAGATAATAAGCACTGTGTAAAATATCACTATCATTATCATTTCTGGCGGGTGTACTGATTGATGTCCTTGTTAAGCTCATTGCAGCGAAGTCTACTTATCCCTCCAAATGTCCCATTTAACATTTAAGACTTCAGAGATTTGTCACCATGTCTGAAAAGAAGGATTTTTGGAGGACTTAAATCAGTTTGCACTGTACTGCAATGCCTGGAAGTCCTGCTATGACATTGGAACACTTGAATCCAACCATTGTTCAGAAACATCCAGGACATATTACTGAGACACCTTTACTTCTGCTTGGTTTATTTGAAATTTAACTGCAGGATGCCCTGATTTGGAACGTCTGGACCAAAGAGAGAGTTTCTGGAATCAACTTTCTCTCCAACACTGAGCTCTAAGCACAAAAAGCTCACAGCGGAACCTTTGAGTTTGTCACAAGACCACTCTCTTAAAGTTGTCCTGTTGCTTTTATGAGCTAAATTGCAGCCTGGCCGAGGCTGACGGGGAGCCAGGTGCAGCCTGTTGTGGGCATCTTGCATCTGTTGGCCATTAGAGATGGAGCTAACATCCCAGTGTCCCTCTCATTAAGCACTAATCAAAGGGTTGGGGCTCATCTCTTTGCAAGGCTTCCTTATTGCTTTTAATGCACCTGCAAATAAAACAGAATGGGCTTAATGGACTAAGGCCTTGACTGATTCTTGTGGCTATATGGCCATCACTAGCTGCTTCTCCGGATAATTTACAAGGGTTCCTGCTGTATGATAAAACCCAGGTGCTCATGCTGTCACCCAGGGCAATGATTTATTAGCTTCCAAGTTACCACAGACCACATGCAGCAGGCACTAAATCAAGAGAATATATACGGAAATAATATGTTTTTCAGGGATGACCCATGGAGACTCTTTAGCAGCACGTGCCCTTTATCCAGGGCCGTTGGTTTGGCCATTTCTCCTCATTATTTTAAAACCCACAGGATTCACTTCCTGTCTTAATCTCTCAGCTGCTAGGGCTGCCTCTGTACAGGCTTATTGCTATGGATTTCTGGGGGAGTCCTTGTACCACCCAAGAGCCCAAGTTAATGAGGAGAAGAAAAGTTACTCCCTTGGGGTTTTGTCAGATCTCAGGAAAACTCAGTTCCTGTAGTGAACTTCACTTTGAGGTGGTGGATTTGGGGAAGCCATTCTGGCCTTTGAAAAATACTGCTTCCCCAGGAATTCGAGAGGATTTTCACTGAGAAAGCATCATTGACTGAGTTTTTCTCAAAGGAAATGTGCAGAATCTTGTCTTCTCGTTTTCATGACAGGGACAATCAATCAAAGTGACTTGCGGTTGATTATCTGAGAACCCTATGAAATCCTTAATTACTATTAAATACCTGCCAACCATAGTCATGGAGGGAGGAAAAAATATTCAGTTACTCACAGTGGAAGTCTCTGGGGGATGCTGAATTGAAAAGAGGGGACACATCAGAGATGTAAAGTGGGAAAAATAAAAGTGAAAATGGGAAAGAAGTGCTCCTGAGAAGCATGTAAACAGCATAGAGAGAGATACTTGGACAATCAAGTAGATGACAAGAGACTCTCAGCAAAATAAGTGAGTGAAGAAAGCAGAAAATAATTTATAGCAATCATAATAATATCGACCACTATAGCATCCTTTGCAGTTTGCAAGATGTTTTGTGTACAGTATAAGGCTACAACTTGGCTGAGACTTGGAGGAAGCCATGGAAGCTAGGAGGAGGAGTTGAGGAAAGAGAGTTACGGAATGTGAAAATATATAATGTTGAGAGATGGGGCATCTTGTTTGTGAAATAACCAGGAAGCTGAATTGTAGAATACTTGGAGTATTCTGCTCAGAGGTAGAGAGTATTCTCTCTCTATCCCTCTCCTCTCTCTCTCTATCCCTCTCCTCTCTCTCTCTCTCTCTCCTCTCTCTCCTCTCTCGGTGTATCTCTTTTCTCTCTGGGCCTGCCTTTCTCTCTCTCTGTTACTCTTTATCTCTACCTCTGTCTCACTCTCTCTTTGTCTCTCTTTCTCTATGTCTCTGTCTCTTCTCTCTGTTTGTCTCTTTCTCACACACACATATATATACACACACATTTATTGAAGCACTTCTCTCTTTTTAAGATTCAAATCAAGTCCCTACTACCAAGAAAAGCAATGAACTTGTAGTCAAGAGACCTATATTTCAGTCCTTTCTGGGACACAGTATACTCATCTATTAAATGGGAATTATAATAATACCCATCAAATTTACTTCAGAAAACTATTGTAAGACTCATATAAGTCTATTTTTTCAGAGAGGAATAAATAAATGCATGAATGAATATATAGGTGTGTATATATGTATATATATGTGTATATATATGTGCATGTATATATATATATATATATATATATATATATATATATATATATATATATATATATATATATATATATATATATATATACACACATACATAATGAATATATAGGTGTGGATATATATGTATATATCTTTATCTACATACCATGAAGGACATAGCACCTCCAAAATCTATGAAGAAACAAGAGGGGAGAAGAATAGAATAAGGAGGAATATGGTAGGGTATGTAGATTTGTGGTAATAGGATAGGATTATAGATTAATGGGAAAGTGATAAAGAGGGAGGGAAAATGGGGGATAGGAGAAGATATGGGAGAGGTCTATGGCTGGGGAAAGGGTAAGTAATAGAAAGGATAGTTAAGGTGCAGAAAAATAATAGAAATTTGAGAGTTGATCCTCTAATAATAATCTAACATCATGAGGGCATTAAATCCTATTTATGTCGTTAAGCTATTGCAGTCCACTAGATCTAAAGAGTCTCCTCCCTATATCCCTTTCCCCAAGCTCCTTAAATCCTGAACAAGTTTTCCAATCAGGAAATGGATAAAAAGAGAAGGATTGTACACATTAAATACCAAAGTTCTGACTCTGGTTGAAGACTTTGTGTTAAGTGATAATAGGATGACAAATTTATTCTCTGGTCCAATTTAATTCATAATGATTCTATCCCACATTCCTAACATTTCCTTCAAAGTTTCCAGGGTTTATAAAAGTCTGTTTTCTCGTTTCATGCTTTTACAGCATTAATCAGAGCTATTTACCACTGGCATTTTGAGAGGACTGTACATTTTCTCTGTTGGAATGAAGCAAATTTCTTCCTCTGGTTGTTACATACATTATTTTTTTCAGAGATGATTTAAATCATAATTCAAGGTAGAAATGTCATTGCTAAGTGATGAATAGTACTGCAAAATCTTCATATTTCAAAATAAACCAGTTACATATTTCATTTACTAAATAACCCACCCAGAAACCAGAATCCTCCCCTTTAGCATTAGTTTAGAAGTGGGAGAAAGTTCTCTTGGATAGAGTGCCATTGCCCGTTGGATAGAATGAATATTGAGCATCTTGCTTTAGATGTAATAAACAGGTCCTGAAATTTATACAGATTTACATAAAATGACCTGCTAGTCATAGAATCATTGAGAGGTCCACAGATGTTTAAAAAGTTTTTTTCTAGGTATTTTTCAAAGCTGATATGAAGGAAGGATGGGAAAAAAAGCATTTATTAAGTACTTCCCATGTACCAGACATTGTGTTAAGTGCTTCACAAGTATTATATTATTTGATCTTAAATAATCCTGGGAAGTCAGTATTTCTATTATCCTCACTTTACAGCTGAAGGAACTGAACACAGATTAGGGACTTGTTCAAATAATCACACTACAGTGTGACTAGAGATTAGCTTTGAACTCAGGATTCCTGATTCTAGACTCAGATAGGTGGTGGGCTGTTGGGTAAAGTCATTGTAAATCTAGGCACTGGTTCCAAATTCAAGACTTTTTCCATTTTACACATCTATTACAATACACATAAACTCTTTGATTACTCATATGAATTTAGAAATCAAAAGAATAAAGACTGGAGAAGAGAAGGCAGGAGTGGAGAAAAAGCATGATACTTGTCTTTAAACATCTGAATGGATGTCATGCTGAAAAAGGATTAATAACAGTTGGCAAGTATATAGCCCTTTAGGGTTTGCAAAATGTTTTATGAATATTTCATTTCATCTTCACAACAAGTATGGCAACTAGGTGCTATTATTATGTTCACTTTATAATTGGGGAAACTGAGGCAAACAAGGTCAGGGTCACACAGCTAGTAACGAAGGACAGATTTTAACTCAGATCTTTCTGACTCCAGATCTAGCACTCTATTCATAATATACCTAGAATAAGTTCAATTCTGCTTGACACGTGAGAGCAGAAAAGCAAAAGAGGCAAATATTGATTTGATTGAAGGAAACATTTTCTATCAGAGCTATATCAAATGGTTGAGCTTCCCCAGAGATAGTGGGATTTTCCATTATTGGAAGTTTTTAAGATCAGCTTAGATGAGTGGTCGCTTGTTGGGGTTGTTGTGGGTGGGAATTTTTGATCAGTTATGGGTCGAACTAGATGATGTCAGGTTCCTTGTGGTTTTATAAATCTGTGAAAATGGGCGAAATGGTAATTCAGAAAGATGAATGTTCAAAAAAAATACTCATAGATTCTTGAGGGACCAATACCAGTTGATTGAAAAAAATTTCTGGGAATAAGAAGTGTTCCTAGATTTGTAGATTAATAGCATGCTTGCTTTGATATAAATAAACATCTGTGATAAATCAGAGCAGGTGTAAATGGCTGCTATAGTACAGTATGCTCAGAGAAGGCATATGTCTTGATAGGAAACAAGGGATATGTAACATAATGAGATTCAACTGAGAGGTGTTTGAGACTTAACTCTTCCTCACATTGGAGTGAAACCAGATTCATAGTGGAAGAAGAACTCCATAAACATAATTCACTGAAATGAGAGGGTGATAAAAGGCTTTTTGCAGGGATAAATTATGCCCTAAGCTACAGAAATGTTCTTTTCTACCTTCAGATGAAGTGTGCTTGTATAATAAACATTTCGGTAACATTCAGCTACTTTAGCCCAGACAGCTCAATTAGGGCTCAGCAATAAAATACAACTTCTGTGCACTTTGTGAGCACTTAATGTGACTGAGAGCCTGTTAGCAAGAAATCTCGCCGAAAATAAGTCCTGTCAAGTGTTTAAGGAAATGGAATTGGCATTGTATTTAACACACAAATCTGAAAACTAGGAGGTCTTTTAGATACTGAGTAATTTAATTAGATTGTAATATTTGAGTTGCCTTTCTGTGTGAGAATCTCTTATCCATTATCTTTGCTATTGTCCTTTTCCTATTCTAACATTTTAATAAAGATAACAGGGGATCTGTTACATACATGTGCATGTATCAAAAGAGAGAGACTCCCGATGCAAACCAAATATGGGGTGTCATTTGTTATCTTCACCCCTGAGTTGGAAATGCATTGATAAGTTATTTGCATGAAAAAAATTCTGGAAGAAAAATTTTTTTCAGCATAATGACAGAGAAAAAAAAATTGATGGATAAAGAACTTGCTACAATCATAAGGCCTTTAAGCCCTGCATAAAGAATCTGTCAAGAGCTATTCGTTTGCATTTTTACCATTAGAAGCTACTTCAAATTCATTCTGTTTCAGTAACATATCCACATATGTATCTATGTTTTGGGGAAGGAAAAGAAATCTGCTATTTTATTGTTGTGTAGAATTCTTGGTAGAAAAAATTCTAGCAAGTACAAAAAAGTCCAACAAATTATAAGAAAAAGTTCTTTTGTCATCTAGGACAAGATCAAGATTTGAAAAGGAGTTTTACATGCAAATTATATATCTTAGGCTTGAAAATCACCATCAGTTAGAAAAAGCATATCCCTTATCTATCTGTGGCAGTCTCTCCTCATCCTGATCAACCCACACATCAGCCTGATAACAAAGTAAATTTGGTTGTTGAACATAATCCTTTCCTGATCCTTCTCCACCGTATGCCCCTACCTATAGTTATTATTTCTTCCTCCTTATACATCATAGATATAGAACTAGAAAAAGCTTCAGGTATAACTGGGTCCAACTTTCTTATTAATCCCATGAGGAAACGAGGCTCAGAGAACTGGATTGACTTCCTCAAAAAATTTCATTTTCCCTTTATCTATTTAAATGCAATGTAAGCTCCTTGAGGGACTGCTCTATTGTTTCTGTCTTGATGTCCCCTGTGTCACTTAGTAGGTTTCTAATAAATTCCTGTTGTACGGAATTGAATATATTGTTCATTTGATGGTAAGTTTATACACTTTTTGAAAGCAATAAATATTTATTGAATACACATGTTTACATTTATGGGACCACTAGGTGGTGCTGCTAGCCACTACTCTAACCTCGGTCAACAGGATGCTTTAGATGCTGGGGAATTCTACACTGGAAATGCATCTTGCTACTATAAATACTATACTGTAAATAAATACTATACTCTTCCTTTTGTTTATCTGCTAGCCTTTCTATCTCTCTGTATCTCTCTTTGTGTTTCTGTGTCTCTTTGTCTCTTAACCATATATATATATATATATATATATATATATATATATATATATATAATATAGTAAATACAGTCATAGGCTTGGAGTCTAGAAAACCTGAGTTCAAATTTGGCCTCAGATACTTACTAGCTGCTTTAGCTTTTCATATGTTAATATCAATATCTATCAAATATCAGTGCAATAGCCTCCCTTTCAGGGTTGTTAATGAGATTCAAATGATATAGTAATTGTTAAGCACTTAACACAGTGCCTGGCACATAGTAAACTCTATGTAATTAATGTATTTTTGTAATTAATTTATTTTAATATATTTGTATTTATCTCTCCAATTGTAAGTTAATAGACATGCTAATCAAGTTATGTATAGAATAATACAGAATAAGATGTAGAAAATGTTTGAAATAGTGGTGGAAAAAGATAATAAATTCTTAGTTTTAAACATTATAAATTAAAGAAAAATCTAGGGAAGGTCAAAAAGGGAAGAACACAAATTTACAGGGTTTATAGTTTCTAAATACAGAGATTTCCAAGTGAAAAGTGCAATTTTCTCTACTAGTACTACATATAGAACTTTGAAGAGAGGATGTGAGCTAAATGCCTGGGTATAACAAAAGACTTGTTTTGAGCATAGAGCTTATACAAGATAAGTGGGTCTTTGGGGAATTCTTTATTTCTATTGCTAATAGTTTCCTTAGATGTGCCCATAAAAATCCATTCATAAATGAGGAGCATATTTAAGGAGATTAAAATAAGACCTTCGATGGCTGCTGGTAATACAAATAGCTTCAAGTGTTGCTGCAAATTGCATGTCAGCCACAATTAACAACATGATTTTTATTTCTGGTGTGGATGAGTACCCTTCTGCATGCAATCACTTTGAATATATGAGCTGTTTCTTTTAGAATTGTCATTGTCACAGGAATACTTGAAAGCTGCCTAAGACAGATGGATGTGCAGCAAGTGTTAATGATCATTCATGCTGATAGAGCTTGGAGACACCCGATTCATCTTGTCATCCTCACAGAGTGCACAGTGGCCATTCCCTTTAGTAAAGGAAGCAGACATGGAAATCCAAACTTAGAAAACAAGAAGCATGCACTCCCATTCTCCCATAAGGTTGTCGTTTTGGCATCTATTAATTCACACACAGTCAGAACACAGGGAGAGCAAAAGCAAATATTGTTTTTTTTTGAAAGGCAGATGAGCCTCCGGATTGCCATTTGTGTTGTTCACTTTATTCACTCATTAGAAATATTGTGTATCCTCTTGAGAAATAAATGAGGTATTGAAATGTTGCTCAACTGCATAAGGAACTAGGCAAATATTTTCCTTCATACAACAGAATGTTTCCTAGAATTTGTCACAATCCTTCACACATTCCACTATTTCTCCCTTATGTGCTATTACACAGCCATTTTTGTGAACTTAAACAACTCAACTCAAGTCAATAAAACATTTATTAAGCTCCTACTGAATTCAAATTCCAGTTTTGCCACTTACTACCTATGTTACCGTGAACAAGACTGTGAACCTCTTTGAATGTTACTTTCCTTATTCATAAAATAAAATAATCAGACTAGATGGCCTATAAATTTCTTTATAGTACTATGTTTATGATACTATTTTTCTGTTGTGTGCTTAATGTAATAGGGAGACATTGAAGATTCTTTTGCAATTGAGTGAGATGGACAATAATTTTATGTTACAAATCTTATGTAGAAGACATTATTGCATCATATTCAGTAGTGTGATTTCTGCAGGATGAAGATGAAATGTGATGGGAAACCTAAAAAATGCTAAAATATCCCCAAGACAGACTATAGAAGCTATAAAAATCCTTGTTTATTGTTGAAGCTTGAGTTAGAATAATTCCCTCACTTGTAAGCATAATATCAAGAATATTATGGGGAAGGCAGAGTCCCATCTGAACTCTCCCAGATTCCCCTCTAAACAACTTTAAATTCCTCAAGACAAATTCTGAATCAGCAGAACCAACAAAAGACCAAGGTGAAGCAATTTTTTCAACCCAAAACAATTTAAAAGGTCAATAAAAAAGTTCTGTCTGGTAGAGTGAGAGTTGGAGTGCAATCCAGTGCTCTCACAAACTAGCAGGCAAACTAGCAGGACTTAGGAGCAACTGAATCCAATGGGAACTACTAGTACTCTCAGCCCACAGATGATAAAGAGGAGCAGAAATTAGTCAGAAGGACACTACAAGGGTTCCTTGGCTGGCACCAGTGGCAGAATTTTGTTGCACTGCCCATACTTGGATCTGTGTCACATTCCTGGGTCTCAGTTGCACGGCAGAGAAGAGCACTAGAACATTAATGCTTGTAGTCACAGAAGAACATTTCCAAGATAGAAAAGAGTGTTTTTACTTACTTAAGCACCAGAGTAAAGCTAGGAGACCAATAATGACAACTCTCCTTAGATCAAAGCACCTTGGGAGAACCAGTGTTTAGAATTAGCTCCAAAAACAGTAGAATGAAAAACCCAATATTTGGAAAGTATCACCTTCAACTTCAACATAAATTTAAAAGTAAAGAAATAGACTGAAAAATGAGCAAGCCACAAAAACAAAAACAACAACAACAAAAAACAAAAACAAAAACAAAACCTGACCATACAAAGTTATTTATAGGGTAGGAAAATCAAAACACAAATTCAGAAAAGGACAATGATGTCAAAACAGCTACATGCATAATCTCCGGTGTCAGACCCCAAAAGACTTTCTGGAAGAGCTCAAAAAAGATTTTAAAAATCAAAAAAGAGAGATAGAGGGAAAAACTGGAAAAATAAAAGAGAGTGACACAAAACAATCATTTAGAAAGAATCAAAATCTTGGTAAAGGAATCACAAAAAAAGATGGGAAAAGATATACAAAAATTCACTTTAAAAAAACAAAGACTCCTTAAGAGTAGAATTGCTTTTGGAACTATTCCCAAAGGGCTATCAAACTGTGATCTACTGGGCTTATATACCAAAGAGATCATAAAGGAGGGAAAGGGACCCACATGTGTAAAAATGTTTGTGGCAGTCCTCTCTGTAGTGGCAAGAAACTGGAAACTGAGTATATGCTCATCAGTGGGAGAATGGTTGAATAACTTATGGTCTATGAATGGAATATTACTGTTCTATAAGAAATGATCGGCAGAATGTTTCAGAGAGACCTGGAGAGACTTACATAAACTGATGCTAAGTGAAGTGAGTAGAACCAAAAGAACATTGTACACAGCAACAAGATTATATGAGGATTAATTCTGATGAATGTTGCTCTTTTCAACATGATTTTAGACAATTCCAATGGTCTTGTGATGAAGAGTGCCATCTACACCCAGAGAGAGGACTGTGGGAAGTGAGTGTGGATCACAACATGGTATTTTCACTATTTTCGTTGTTGTTTGCTTGCTTGTTTTTTCTTTCTCATTTTTTCCTTTTTGATCTGTGCGAAGGTCTGGTCTAGCTCCTCTTGTCAGGATAAGCAAAAGTCCTTGCCCCACGTGTGGACGCCAATTGTTGCGAGCTGTCGTCTCCAGAAGCTGCTGGATCGCTCTCTGGGAAGAGATCTGCTGTGTCTACTCAAATCTCTCAGACAGATTCTTCTTCCTGTAACGCACCGTTGTCTCCAGGCAGTTGCTGTTAACTCTTGTCCAAAGAAGTGACTTCCCTTCCTGCAGAGAGCCCCGTCAAGCCTGATGCAATTCAGAGTCTTCCTTCTTGAATCCTGGCTCTGAATCTCCTCCAGCTCTTATCCTTCTCCAGGCCGATCTGCTCTACAGGCCCAATCTTTTATCCTCCCAGAGAATGGGCGTGGGATAATGCAAGGGCTTCTGGGAAGAACCACCCCAGCCAATGAGCTTGCCCCCTCTATCAAGTCAACCTGAGTTTTCACCTGTAATTGTCCAGAAAACTGAATTCTCACCTTGTCACTGTCCAACAACCTGAGTTCTCACTTAGTAATCCTAACAGATCTGATTTTTCTTGTGCAGCATGATACTTGCAGAAATATGTATAGAAGAATTGCACATGTTTGACATATATTGGATTACTTACTATGTAGGGGAGGGAGTGGGAAAGGGAGGGAAAATTTGGAACACAATGTTTTGTAAGAATGAATGCTGAAAATTATCTATGCAAATGTTTTAAAAAGAAAAAAAATTTTTAATAATAAAAATATGGAAAAATATAATTGCTGAAATGAAAAAGGAGGTACAAAAACACACTAAAGAAAATAATTCCTTAAAAATTAGAATTGGGCAGGTAGAAATTAATGACTTCATAAGACATCAAGAAACAATAAAATAAAATCAAAAGAATGAAAAAAAATAGAAGAAAATATAAAGGAATTTGCTGAAAAAACAACTGACCTGGAAAATATATCTAAGAGATAATTTAAGAATTATAGAACTACCTGAAAGTTATGTTTAAAAAGATAGAACTTAGACATCATATTTAAAGAAACTTGTAAGGAAAATTGCCCTGATATCCTAGAAACAGAAGGTACATGAAAAATAGAAAGAATCTATTGATCACCTGAAAGAGATTTCAAGATAAAAACTTCCATGAATAATATAGCTAAAATCCAGACCTTCCAGACCAAGGCAAAAATAATGTAGGCAATCAGAAAGAAACACTTCAAATATCTCTTGTGGAGCCATAATAAGAATAACACAGGATTTGGCATCTTTTACATTAAAGAATTGGAGAGAGTTGGAAAGTGATGCTCTAGAGAACAAAGGAGCACCAAAACTGAGTATTATATTTCAGGAGAAAAATGAGTGTTAAATGAAAGAGAGGACTTTCATGCATTCCTGATGAAAGGATGAAAGTTGAATAGAAAATTTGATTTTCAAATACCAAATTCAAGAGAAGCATAAAAAGCAAAAAGAGAAATCATAAGTGATTCATTAAAGTTAAACTGTTTACATTCCTATATGGGAAGATGCTACTTGTAACTTTTAAGAATTTTATCATTAGGGTCAGCTAGGTGGCACAGTGGATAGAGCACTATGCCTGAAGTCAGGAGGATCTGAGTGCAAATCTGGTCTCAGACACTTAATACTTCCTAGCTGAATGACCCTGGGCAAGTCACTTAAGCCCAATTGCCTCAGGAAAAAGAATTATCATTAGTAGGGTAATTAGAAGGAGTCTACAAACAGAGGGCACAGGTTAAGTTGAATATAATGGGATAATTAAGAGATAAGGAAGAGGAACACATTGGACAAAGGAGAAGGGAGAGATAAAATGAGGTAAATTATCCCCCATAAGAGAAGTATGAAAGAGCTTTTATAGGAAAGGAATAGATGGGAGCATGTGGGACAACATCAGTCTTACTTTCATTGGAATTAGCTGAAAAAGGGAAGAACCTACACAATCAATTGGATACAGAAATCTAGCTTACTCTACAAGGAATGGTATATGGACAGGGATAACAGAAAAATGTGAGGCTGATAAAAAGAAGAGTGGATTGGGAAAGGTGGTGGTCAGAAGCAAAGCACTTGAAAAGGAACAAAGTGAGAGAAGAATAAAAACAGGGAATCTAGGATGAAGGGAAACATACTGTAATCATAATTATGATTTAAACAGAAACAGATAGCAGAATGGATTAAAAATCAGAATCCCATAATGTGTATATTTTTGTTTGACAAAAAACACATGAAGCAGAGAGATGCACAATAAAGACAAGAAGTTGGAGCAGAATAGATTATATTTCATTTTGAAATTTAAAAAATATAGGGTTAACAATCATGACCTCAATGAAAAGAAGAGCAAAAGTAAATCTAATTAAAAGGGATTAGTGAGGAAACTGCATCTTGCTAATGCATATCATAGACTATGAAATAATATCAGTGCTAAATGCACCAAAAGATATTGCATCCTAAATGTTAAATGGAAAAGTTAAATGAGTTATAGGAGGAAATAGACTGTAAAACTTTATTAGTGGAGGACATCAACTTTTCCCTCTCAGAACTTGGTAAATCCAATCATAAAATAAACAAGAAAGGAGTTAATGAGATCAATAGAATTTTAGAAAAGTTAGATATAAGAACTCTGGAGAAAATTGAATGAGCACAGAAAGGAATATAACTTTTCTGAGTTGTACATGGTACCAACACATAAAAACAGACCATGTATTAGGGCTGAAAACCTCATAATAAAAAGCAGAAATATTAAATAAATCTTTTTCAGATAATAACTCAAAAATTACATTCAATAAAGGACCATGGAAATATTAAAATTAATTGGAAATTAACTCAATTCTAAAGAATAAGTGGATCAAAATAGAAAAAAACAATAATTTCAGGAAAGAAAATGATAAAAATGAGAGAACATACCAAAATTTATAGGAGGAAGC
Source organism: Sminthopsis crassicaudata (assembly GCF_048593235.1). Classification (NCBI taxonomy): domain Eukaryota; kingdom Metazoa; phylum Chordata; class Mammalia; order Dasyuromorphia; family Dasyuridae; genus Sminthopsis; species Sminthopsis crassicaudata. The sequence goes on from NC_133622.1 coordinate 55,007,844, forward strand.
CAAAACACTATTTGGGGGGGATTTATGTCTCTAAAGGTTTACATGAATAAAATAAAAACAAAACAAAAAAAGGGCAGTTCAATGTATTGATCATTCAACTAAAAAAACTAGAAGAAAAAACTCCAAATTCCCAATTAAACATGAATGTGGAAATCCTGAAAATCAAAGGAGATTTAAATAAAATTAAAAGTAAAAAAAAAAAACAACAAAACACCCAAAAAAACAAAAACCACTGAACTAATAAATAAAACTAAGATTTGATCTTAGGAGAAGAAATGGACAAACCATTGGTTAATTTGATTTTTTAAATGCCAGTATCAAAAATGAAAAGAGCAAACATTATCAATGAAGATGAAATTAATTGCCCAATTACCTGCTAATAAATCTGACAATTTATTCAAAATGGATGATTTTTTTCTTTTTTATATTTTTCTTTTCTTTTTCTAATTAATTTTATAATTATAACATTTTTTGACAGTACATATGCATGAGTAATTTTTTTTTATAACATAATCCCTTGTATTCATTTTTCCAAAATTTCCCCTCCCTCCCTCTACTCCCTCTCCTAGATGACAGGCAATCCCATACATTTTACATGTGTTACAATATAACCTAGATACAATATATGTGTGTAAATCCAATTTTCTTGTTGCACAGTAAGAATTGGATTCTGAAGGTATAAGTAACCTGGGTAGATAGACAGTAGTGCTAACAGTTTACTTTCAATTCCCAGTGTTCCTTCTCTGGGTGTAGTTGTTTCTGTCCATCATTGATCAACTGGAAGTGAGTTGGATCTTCTTTATGTTGAAGATATCCACTTCCATCAGAATATATCTTCATACAGTATTGTTGTTGAAGTGTATAGTGATCTTCTGGTTCTTCTCATTTCACTCAGCATCAGTTGATGTAAGTCTCTCCAGGCCTCTCTGTATTCCTCCTGCTGGTCATTTCTTACAGAGCAATAATATTCCATAACCTTCATATACCATAATTTACCCAACCATTCTCCAATTGATGGACATCCATTCATTTTCCAGTTTCAATTTCCAGTGTTCCTTCTCTGGGTGGAAGCCCAATAGCAGCAATGCTGAATCAAAGGGTATGCACAGTTTGATAACTTTTTGGGCATAGTTACAAATTGCTCTCCAGAATGGCCAGATTCTTTCACAATTCTACCAATAATGGTGTCCCAGTTTTCCCACATCCCCTCCAACATTCACCATTATTTGTTCCTGTCATCTAAGCCAATCTGACAGGTGTGTAGTGGTATCTCAGAGTTGTCTTAATTTGCATTTCTCTGATCAGTAGTGATTTGGAACACTCTTTCATATGAGTGGAAATAGTTTCAATTTCATCATCTGAAAATTGTCTGTTCATATCCATTGACCATTTATCAATTGGAGAATGGTTTGACTTTTTATAAATTAGGGTCAGTTCTCTATATATTTTGGAAAGGAGGCCTTTATCAGAATCTTTAACTGTAAAAATATTTTCCCAATTTGTTACTTCCCTTCTAATCTTGTTTGCATTAGTTTTGTTTGTACAGAAACTTTTTAGTTTGATGTAATAAAAATCTTCTATTTTGTGATCAATAATGATCTCTAGTTCTTCTCTAATCATAAATTCCTTCCTCTTTCACAGGTATGAGAGGTAGACTATCCTCTGTTCCTCTAATCTATTTATGGTCTCATTCTTTATGCCTAAATCATGGACCCATTTTGATCTTATCTTGGTATATGGTGTTAAGTGTGGATCCATATCTAATTTCTGCCATACTAATTTCCAGTTTTCCAAACAGTTTTTTTCAAATAAAGAATTTTTACCCCAAATGTTGGTATCTTTGGGTTTGTCAAACACTAGATTGCTATAGTTGTACCCTTTTTTGTCCTTTGTACCTAATCTGTTCCACTGATCGACTGGTCTATTTCTCAGCCAATACCAAATGATTTTGGTGACTGCTGCTATATAATATAGCTTTAGATCAGGTACACCTAGACCACCTTCATCTGACTTTTTTTTTCATTAATTCTCTTGAAATTCTCAACCTTTTATTCTTCCATACGAATTTTGTTGTTATTTTTTCTAGGTCATTAAAATAGTTTCTTGGGAGTCTGATTGGTATACCACTAAATAAATAAATTAGTTTGGGGAGTATTGTCATCGTTATTATATTTGCTTGGCCTATCCATGAGCACTGACTTTATTTTTGTGGCAAGTGTTTCATAATTTTGCTCATATAATTCCTGACTTTTCCTTAGTAGATGGATTCCCAAATATTTTATACTCTCAATATTTGTTTTGAATGGAATTTCTCTTTATATCTCTTGCTGTTGCATTTTGTTGGTGATGTATAAAAATGCTGAGGATTTATGTGGATTTATTTTGTATCCAGCAACTTTACTAAAGTTGTGAATTATTTCTAATAACTTTTTCTTAGAATCTCTAGGGTTCTCTAAGTATACCATCATATCATCTACAAAGAGTGACAGTTTGATTTTCTCATTACCTACTCTTATTCCTTTAATCTCTTTCTCGACTCTTATTGCTGAGGCTAGCGTTTCTAATATAATATTGAATAGTAATGGTGATAGTGGGTAACCTTGTTTCACTCCTGATCTTACTGGAAAAGGTTACAATTTATCTCCATTACATATTATGCTTACTGACAGTCTTAAATATATGCTCCTGACTATTTTAAGGAATAGTCTATTTATTCCTATACTCTCAAGAGTTTTTAGTAGGAATGGATGTTGGATTTTGTCAAATGCTTTTTCTGCATCTATTGAGGTGATCATATGGTTTTTATTAATTTGATTATTAATATGGTCAATTATAATAATAGTTTTCTTAATATTAAACCAGCCCTGCATTCCTGGTATAAATCCTACTTGATCATAGTGTATTATCCTGGGGATGATTTTCTGAAGTCTTTTTGCTAATATCTTATTTAAGATTTTAGCATCAATATTAATTAAGGAGATTAGTCTATAGTTTTTTTTTCTCAGTTATCAACCTACCTGGTTTAGGTATCAGTACTATGTCTGTGTCATAAAAGGAGTTTGGTAGGACTCCTTCATCCCCTATTTTTTTCAAATAGTTTATATAACACCAGGGCTAATTGTTCTTTAAATGTTTGGTAGAATTCACATGTAAATCCATCTGGTCCTGGGGATTTTTTCCTGGGGAGTTGATTAATAGCTTGTTCTATTTCTTTTTCTGAAATGGGACTATTTAAGCAATTTATTTCCTCCTCTGTTAATCTAGGGAGCCTATATTTTTGGAGGAAGTCATCCATTTCACTTAAGTTATCAAATTTATTGGCATAAAGTTGGGCAAAGTAACTCATTATTTCTCTAATTTCCTCTTCATTGGTGGAAAGATCCCCCTTTTCATTTGTAAGACTAACAATTTGATTTTCCTCTTTCCTTTTTCTGATCAGATTTACCAAAGGTTTATCTATTTTATTGGCTTTTTCATAAAACCAACTCTTGGTTTTATTTATTAATTCAATAGTTTTTTTACTTTCAATATTATTGATTTCTCCTTTTAATTTTAGTATTTCAAGTTTAGTTTTTGGTTGTGGGTTTTTAATTTGGTCTTTTTCTAGCTTTTAAAGTTGCAGGCCCAATTCATTAATCTTCTCTTTCTCTATTTTGTTCAAATAAGCCTCTAAAGATATAAAATTTCCCCTTATTACAATACACTTTAGCTGCATCCCATACATTTTGGTATGATGTCTCATCATTCTCATTATCTTGGGTGAAATTATTGTTTCTATAATTTGCTGTTTCACCCAGTCATTCTTTAAGATCAGATTATTCAGTTTCCAATTACTTTTTGGTCTATTTACCCCTAACTTCTTATTGAATGTAGTTTTTATTGCATTATGGTCTGAGAAGAAGGCATTTACTATTTCTGCCTTCCTGCATTTAATTTTGAGATCCTTATGTCCTAATATATGGTCAATTTTTGTATAGGTTCAATGAACTGCTGAGAAGAAAGTATATTCCTTTCTATCACCATTCAGTTTTCTCCAAAGGTCTATCATACCTAGTTTTTCTAATGTTCTATTTACCTCTTTAATTTCTTTCTTATTTGTTTTGTGGTTTGATTTATCTAATTCTTAGAGTGCAAGGTTGAGATCTCCCACTATTATAGTTTTGCTGTCTATTTCTTCTTGCAACTCTCTTAACTTTTCCTTTAGGAAGTTAGATGCTATACCACTTGGTGCATATATGTTTAGTATTGATATGCTTCATTGTCTATGCTACCTTTTAGCAGGATATATTTCCTTCCTTATCTCTTTTAATTAGATCAATTTCTGCTTTTGCTTGATCTGAGATAAGGATGGCTACCCCTGTTTTTTGGCTTTAACTGAAGCATAATAGATTCTGCTCCAACCTTTTACCTTTACTCTGTATGTATCTCCCTGCTTTAGGTGTGTTTCCTGTAAACAACATATTGTAGGGTTCTGACTTTTGATCCAGTCTGCTATCTGCCTCTGTTTAATGGGAGAGTTCATCCCATTCACATTTACAGTTAAAATTACTAATTCTGTATTTCCTGCCATCATATTATCCCCTGATTATACTTTTTTATCCCTTGACCCCCCTGAATCCCTTCCCCAATATTTAATTTATAGACCCCACTTGTGATGCACAGCCCTCCCTTTTTAGTATCCATCCCCCCTCCTTTTAAGTCCCTTCCCCTTTCTTGTACCTTTTTCTTATTCCCCTTTTCCTTTTCCCTTTTCCTCTCCCTCCTTTTAATGAGGTGAGAGAGAATTCTCTGAAAAACAAATATGTCAATTATTTACTATTTGAGCCTACTCTGATGAGAGTAAGATTCACACAATGTTTCTCCCCCTCTCTAAATTCCCTCAGATGTGGTAGATTTTCTATGCCTCTTCCTGGGATGAAGTTTCCCTCTTTTTATCTCTCCTTCCCATTTTTCTGATACTATACCCTTCCCTGTACTACTTCCTTTTTTATATCAGTAAAATCAAATTATCCATGCAGACTTTCTGTATATACATAACAGAGATACAGTTCTCAAGAGTTCTTTTTACCTTTTTTTTTGCTTCTCTTCAGTCTTGTGGAGTTATATAAAATTTTTTGTTTAAGTCTGGTTTTTTTCTTAGAAACAAATGGAATTCCTCTGTTTCAGTAAATGACCATCTTCTTCCATGGAAGAAAATGCTAAACTTAGCTGGGTAGTTTATTCTTAGTTGCAATCCTTGTTCTTTTGCCTTTCAGAATATCAGGTTCCAGGCCCTTCGATCCTTTATTGTGGAGGCAGCCAGATCTTGAGTGACCCTTATTGTGGCACCTTGATATTTGAATTGTTTTTTCCTCGCTGCTTGCAAATATTTTTTCCTTTGTTTGGTAGTTCTGCAGCTTAGCCACAATGTTCTGTGGAGTTCTTTTTTTAGGGTCTTTTTCAGAAGGTGTTTGATGAATTCTTTTAACGCCTATTTTCCCTTCTTTTCTATTATCTCTGGACAGTTCTCTTTGATGATTTCCTTTAAAATAGAATCTAGGCTCTTTTTTTGATCATAATTTTCAGGAAGTCCAATGATCCTCAGATTATCTCTCCGAGATCTATTTTCTAGGTCTATAGATTTTCCCAGTAAGTATTTGACGTTATTCTCCAGCTTTTCCTTTTTTTTTTTTTTTTTTTTTTTTTTTTTTTTTGTTTGACTGATTCTTGGTTTCTCAATGAATCACTAATTTTTATTTGTTCAGTCCTGATTTTTAATGAGTTATTTTCTTCATTCACACTTTTTTAGTTCTTTTTGTATATGCCCAATTGAGTTTTTAAATGAATTATTTTGCTCTGTTGAATTTTTTTTCCATTTCACTACTTTTTTTAGAGAGTTATTTTATTTTTCCAACTCAAAAATCCTACTTTCCTGTGATGTTTTAACCTTTTCTAATTCACAAATTTTGTTTCCCTGCACCTGATGTTAATTCTTTATTTTTTCTAATTCAAATTCAGGACATTATTATTCTCTATCAAAGCTTCTCTTTCCTTTCCCCATTTTTCTTCAAACTCTCTTAACTTTTTAATAGTCTCTTCTAGGAGAGAGTTATGTGATGGGGGCAGGTATCATTCCCCTTTAGGGTGTTATATGGAGACTCTCTGCTGTTATCTTCCTCAGTGTTGGATACCCACTCTTTCTCTGTATAGAAGGTGTCAATTGTTCTCTTCAGCTTCTTACTCATTGTTAAAAATCTGTTGGGCTTTGCCCTTGGGGGTCAGAAGTTTATTTACCAGCTTCCTCCCAGACCAGATGGATGCAGAGCCCTGTGCCTGAACTAAGAGAGAGCTCTGGGAGAGAGTTCCCCTCTCTCCTTCCCAGAAATGCCTCAGAGGTGGTTAGCATGGCTGCAGCTTTGAGGAGTGCCCTGTGAAGGACCCCGCTATATGGCCTAGCAACTGCCCTGTGGTTTAAGGCTGAACAGTGAGAGAGTCACAAACCCCAGAAAATGGATATCAGCAGCTGATGTTAAAAAGCCCTTGTGCTCAAACCATAAGTGTTTGCCTGGAAACCATGGTCCCTACTTCAAAGGTTCTGCTTCTTTGGGAATTCCAAGGCTGCTAGAATTCCACAGCCTCAGGGTGAGCCCCGAACTATGTGGATTAGAGGCTTCCTCGGGCTGTGTCCCCGCTGTTAAGGCTCTTAACTACTCCAAGGTGAAGCCCCGGACAGCAAATGGTGTCTGCACAGCCTGTGGAGATCTGTTAGGTCACTTGGGGTGGTTCTAGGATCTGGCTTTATATTTTAAAGTGGCTTGATTTCTCTTCTGATCTGCTATTTTACAAGAAGAGAAGAGCTAACAGCCTGTGTCAGATTCCTCTATCTCAGTGGCTTCTCTGATCCCAGAGTTCTCCCCTGCTCGATTGGATCAGTGTGCTAGCACCTCACCTCACCCTGTCTGTGCTGGCCTTTTTTTTTTTTTCCTCCCCTCAGAACCATTGGAATTCCAGATTCTCTTCAGCTGGTAAGTTGGGCTTCTAATCCTTGTGGTTTCTATCAGTCCAGTGTTATTTTTGAGGCTGATTTAACTAGTTGGTATTGAGGGAAGAAGGGAGCTTACAAATTGGCGTGTATCTTCTCTGCCATCTTGGCTCTGCCCCCAAAATGGATGAATATTTGCAAACATATAAACTGCCAAATTAACAGAAAAGTAATTATAATAATTAAATAATTCCATTTTAGAAAAAAGAAATAGAACAAGCCATCAAAGAACTCTCTAAGACAAAATCTTTGCAAAAGATATAGTATATTCTGAGGATCCTAAAGAATCAACTAAAAAAACTAGTTGAAATAATAACAACTTTAGCAAAATTGTGGGACATAAGATAAAGCTATATAAATCATCAGTATTTCTATATATTAACAACAAAGTCCAGTAGCAGGAGATGCAAAGAGAAATTACATTCAAAATAACTGTAGGCAATATAAATACTTGAAGTCTAATTGTTAGGAGAAACCTAACAATTGCAAAACATTTTTCATGCTAATAAAATCAGATCTAAACTGAAAATGCCAATTGCTCATTGGCAGGCTGAGCAAATTTAATAAAAATGACAATTCAATCTAAATTGATTTACTTTTTCAGTCCATGCCAGTCAAAAGAACTGATAGAATCTGAATGCAGATCGAAACATACAAAATTTTTCTTTTTCTTTTTTTATTTTGGTCTGTATTTTCTTTTATAACATGACTAATATGGAAATATGTTTTGCATGATTGCACATGTATAAACTAATTCAAATCTCTTGCCATCTCAGGGAAAATGGAAGAGAGGGAGGAAAAGAGAAAATTTGGAACTAAAAAATGTTTTAAAATGAGTGTTAAAAATTGTGTTTTCCATGTAAATGGAAAAATATGTTAAATAAATATTATGTATTAATTAACCACAATTTAAACTGGCTCAACAAATTTAGAGGAATGATGTCAGAAAAAAGGACTCAGTCATTTGCATTTCATTGCATTTTTAAAAACACAAAACCTATTTATTTAAGATACTGTGATGTTTCTTTTCTTTCAGAATGACTTGAAAACAGTCCCTTTCTTCCAAATGTAAATTAGATAATGGGAATTATCATATAAGTGTATATGTATTAATTTACTGGTAACAAATATACGAGGCTGGGGTTTCCACTTTATTGAACATATTTGACCTGCCTCCTGGGTTCACAAATTCAATGGAGTATGATTCTCAGGAGTTAGGTAAAAGTTGGTTGGAGTAGCCGAATCCTCCTTTTTTTTCTTTTTCTTAATAATAGTTTCAAAATATATCAACATTCACTCTTACAAAACCTTGTGTTTCAAATTTTTTTCCCTCTTTCCCTCCCTCCTTTTCTCCCCTCCCCTAGACAGCAAGTAATCCAATATAGATTAAACACATTTCCATATTTGTCATGCTAGACCCTGTCATTTTATAATCAAAATCTCCAGAGTGAAGATGTTTTCTATCTATTATAATAAATGGTAATGCTTCTTTGAAAAGTCTTACATCATTAAAAGATTGAATATTTGGTGGCAGATGCATGACAATCTAATCCAAACCATTTCAATTCAATTCAATCTAATCCATTCAGACAATTCCATTCCAGTTCAATCGAAAGCAAATAATCCAATCCAATCCAATTCATTCTCATCATTCCAATTCAGTTCAATCCATTCTAATCGATTCCATTCCACACCAATGTATCTCAATCCAATAAATAGTGCCTACACTTGACACTGTTAGGCTTTGGGATTTCAAAGACAAAATGAAAGAATTTCTACCCTCATTCCCCAGAGAGGTTTGGAGTCTATAGACAGAATGCAACATACAAATAGACAAACATTTTATGAAGAGTGAGAAAGCAGTAATGACTCGTTAAATCAGGAAAGGTGTCCTGTAGGAAATAGTAGATGAACATTTTCTTGAAAGATGATAAAGATCCCAAGAAGAAGATATAAGATGGAACAATATACTAGGCATGGGAGACAGCAAGGGCAAAGGTGTAGAGGAGACAGATGGAACGCTGTTTTCAGAGAATAGTCAGCAGGCTAATTTGGTTGGACTGAAGAGTGTAGGAAGGAGAAATAAAATGAAATAAGTCTGCATAGCCATTCTAGAGAAAGACTGTGAAAAGATTTAAATGCCAACCTAAAGAGTTTACATGATATGTCAGAGATAATAGAGAACCTTTTTTGGTTTAATGAACATTAAAGTATATGGGGGTAATGGGGGTAATGTGGAAAGTGATGTATTGCTATTTCTTAGGGGTGTATGAGATGCTAAGGGAAAACTAGCACTGCTGGTGTGAGAGCCTTTTCAGGGCTGCTCTTCCACCTTTGGTGTCCTATGGGCCACTCAGCTCTCACCTGTGATCCCAAGAAGTTGTATATAGCATATGTAGAGGAAATGCCATTTCAGTAGATAGGCAAAACTATTTTGAGGGTAATTAAGGGGATTCAAATCTATCAGTGAGTTAGGGTATGTCTCTCTCCCAAGCATGTGAACACTTTCCCTTGGTGGAATGGGTGAATGGTAACAGTTTGTTCCACTGGCCAAGAAAGCAGCTGAAAGAAGCACCATGGAATATCTTAGTCATCCAATGCATCCAGGCCATCGCTGATGACTTTGTGCAACTCTGCTTCACTTAAATCTAATTCAATCACAAGTCAACATATTACCCTTTTCAAAAATAAAGCACAAACAATAACTATCTTACAATGACATAACTATCATAGTGTTTTGGCTTTTATAGAAGGAAGATGAAATAAAATGAAGATGTCAAGAAATCCAAGAGACCTGAGAGAATGAAATCAGAAGCACCAGAAATACTCTAAAAGCAGCTTAAAGGTTGGAACAGAGAAAAGTCCTGTTTCCCCACAATGCTGCACCTGGGCATTTGAGCAACTGCAGAAAACCTAATGGAAATATCCTACTCCAATGGTTATAATCTGTTTTTGAAGATCAAGACTTGAATAAACAGTCAGTAAGTGTGAAAGCACCTTTAGTGTGTGTATAATATTAGCTACTTGCAAAAGTAATCTATCTAGGAAATGAGAAGATTCATTTGAAAAACTTCACCTGTTTTGATTTTCATCTTTAACATTGTAATAAGATTGCCGGAATTTTAAACTTTAAGGTGTTTCATCCTCAAATATTTCACAGAGGAAAGAAGGTGATAAATCAATAGTTTTAAGCAAAAGTCATTCATTGGTGTCAGCTCTGATTTTGCTTAGTTAATTTTATACTCTGACAATTACACAAATTAATCCACTACATTTACCAACAAAGCCTGCCCAGATTTGTCTGGATTTGTCACGAACATTAAAATGTCATCAGTAAGCCATGATAATTTAGACTGCTTGTGATTAACGATAATCCCTCCCATCTCCTGTGAAGCTCTAATAAGCAGAGCTAAAGGCTTGAAAGCTAAAATAAACAGCAGAGGAGTTGAGGGAGTCTCCTGCTTTGTGTCCCCATTACTCTCCTCTCTTCCTGGAAATAAAAAAATATATATCTGGAAAAAAATTTCAGAGTATTTTGCTAAGTAAGAATTACAAATCAAAGTGACCTAAGCATTTTAAAGCATCATTTCATCAAGTCAGAAAACTTTTCCTATATTTAAGAGAGAGTTACTGGAAGCAAAAGTCTAACTAGGTCCTTCAAGAATGCGTCACCTTTAAAATGGAATATCCATTGCATATTTCTCTTCTAGGAAGAGTACTATGCTAAAAATCAAGAGCTGGGTTCAGGCCTTATTTCTGTGACTAATCATATTATTTTAGACAAATCATTTAACCTCCCCATGCCTTTCCTAATAAGTCATGGATCTTGTTTGGTTGCTGGAAGATTTTCCAAAATGGAAAAGGGAAAAGAAAGCTAGATTTGGAATCAGAGGATCTGGATTCTGATCGCTGCTCTATTATGTCTTATCTATGAGAACATGGAAACTCTTTGGACCTCTTATCTATAAAATGAAGAGGATGGATGGTATGACTTCTAAGGTCCTTTCTAGTTCTAAATATAGATTCACATATATAAAACAAGCATATGGTAGAAACGGAAATTTGAAATGATGTTTCACAGATTCATGACTGTGTTCTTGGCACATCTTTGTCAGTTGTGGATAATTACTGAGTTTATCATTAGAAAGTAGAGGATGAGAAGAGTCGGGTTTTCATTTCCTGTTTTCTGTTGACCTTGTTGCCAGGAACTCTCTGACTCTACATGATGTTAGAAACTACTCTTCTATTTCTGGTGATGGTGTTATATTCTCACTAATTAAGGCCTTGTCTTGAATAATTAAATGTGAAATTTAGCCCATTTTAGAGGATTTTATGTGAATTTATAATGAACTGAACATGTGTAAAGAACCCATAGCCTATCCTATACTAAATCAACAAAATTGCAATAAGGAGGTAAGAGATACAATTGAATACACGCAGAAATGCCTTGACAGATTTGATTATATACATGAAATTTAAAGTTCTAAGTAATGATAAGTATTATTGGTGTGAACTATATAAACCCATAACTTTATCAAATATCTTAGTTTTAGCTGAAGGATTAGTGCTAAAAGATTTAATTAGAGCATATGTTTGGTTTTCACAAACTGTTAGAAATTGACTATATTTCTATTCAAGACTTCTTTATCTTATCCACTGCATGGTAGAAAGTAAGATTTTCTATATATGAATCTGAAAGACTTGGCTAATTATATCAAATTTGTCATTGTATCCCAAAGCTGCCATTTTGATCACAGATATTTAAGATCCACATTGGGCAACATAATAAGGTCTTTACTGATATAGTCTTTGGGGAATCATCTTTTCATTTGGTAAAACAAGTTATTTATATGCTAGTATTTACTCAAAGCTATCACTCACAAGCTCTCCTGATATGTTTATTTTTACCAGTTAGACTGAAAACAGGTTATTTCAAACAAAGGACACTTAATCAAACAACATGTCAAAAATGACAGGGGAAAAATTTTACCTATACATATTTTGGAGTACTGTTTTTTGCCCTTCATTTTCACAATGCTTTGACATCTGAGTTGGATTTAAGCGAAGCAGAGTCGTACAAAGTCATCAGCTTTACTCTTTCTTCCAGAGACATCAAAATTCAGTTGCAAGATGACCAAGCTCTAAGCACTGCACAGCACTTGCTTTAGTTGCCTTCCTTGCCATTGGAACACATTTTTCTCTATTGCCTTTTCTGCCTGCGGGAAAGTCTTCACATGTTGAGACTAATTTATTGACAGGTTTGAAGCCCACTGGTCACCCTCAACCTGATTTAGCCTATCTGCAAAGACAGTTTAATTGGGATGTAGCCACTGAACATGCCCACAGATGAGCCCTGAAAAGGGATTGGCAAGCTGTCACATGAAAGGAATGAGTATATATTGGAGTATATTCTCCTACAGATTACCATATCATCAGTTGTGGACTTCATTCCCTTAAATTCTACCACTTGATGGCTACATTGCTTTCCATCTATGATAGTTCAATAAGAACCTATGGGAAAACAAAGTTCTGATAAGCACAGGCTGATAGCTTTTTAGTTATAGCCAAAGCAATGATCTATCCTACTCAGCTAAGGGTAGAACAGAATAAAAACTAACTAGAGTGCTTTCACACTGAATTATTAAAACAAACAAATGAATAAGAAAAAAAGCCCTCTCTCTGTGACTGAATTGCAGTCCATTATTTCAGACAACTATATAATTTAGGAATAGTAGTGAACATTTAATTGCAACACAAATAAACAAACAAAAATGAGTGCATTGGAAAAAAAAGTTTCTAACATGGGACTGCATACTGGCCATTGACAACAGTCCTGGATTTCTACATTAATAATATTTGAAAGTCCTCACGATCTATAGTGTTTTAAAAGGATCCCATTCACAATCTATAAAAAGGTTTGGTGTTGCATGTTAGCAAAAGAGCAAGAGGTGAGTATGCTCATGGTGCATGACTGTCCATTATAGCAAAAAAACAACCACTTTGGGCAAAACCCACTTGTTAGTTTTAGCATGAATGCAAAAGGAAAAAAAAGTTTCCATTGCACTGTAGTGTTTCCTGGCATGGCTACTAATATGAAGCAATTAGGTGCTCTGAAGGGTATTATTGCAATATGATCAATACAAATTATAAAATTTGATGCAATTAATTTTTTAATGAAAGGGGCCATTTGAATGTATCTTTTCATTACCACAACAAAACAAAATCCAAACCAGAGCAAAGGATTGTCAAGATGTGTTGTACATTTTTAAATATTGTAAGTATTTTGTAAGAAGTTCTGAAATTAAAATCTCATACAGTATATCCAAAATATTAATTTTCAGGGTAAAGATGGAAATGTTCTATGTATCTTAAAGAACCTAGACAATTGACTAAATGTTTCCCTTTTCATACAGATATTTAGTATTATCTAGCTTGAGGAATTTTAGATAGGACAAAAAGAATAAAAAATGGCAGATCAACCAGTCATTAAAATTATTTTTTGCCTTAATAGGACATTATTCATGTGTGTGTGTCTATACTGAGGTATAATTTTCTGAACTAGAAAAAGCACAGATAAAAAACTTTCAAGTCCAATCTTCCATTAAGATGGAGTACTATCACCAGGGCATTTTCCTCACATATAGCAGCTATGATAACTCTTTTTTTAAAAAGGAGAGAAATAAGACATTTCAAATAATGTTTTAAAAAATACACCTCCCATTTTTACGTCTTGCAAAAAGGGAGAGTAAAAAAATAAAACTAGTTTAGACTTTGGAAGAGTTTTTCAATTCCAAAAGACAAATTCTCAGTTTCAAGCAGAGGATTTTAAAAAGTGAGGCTTGCTTTATAGTCAGCATTAGAGAAACAATAGTCCAGCTAAAATATGCTCTGTTAAGACTCTTATTTGGAATTTTGTGTTCAATTCTGGGTACCATATTTTAGACAGGACTTTACCAGACAGGATGGCATCCAAAAACTGGAGTTCATCCAGTGGAAGGTGACCAGGCACCTGGAGATCAGGACCAATTAAAGAAAAGAGAGATATCTACTTTGGAAAGGAGAAGATTTAGGGGTGTGGTATGAACGCTACCTCTAAAGTATTTCAAGATCTGTCATGTAGAAAAATAATTGGACTTTGTATGCTTTGTTTCAGGTGGAAGAATAAGGAACAATGGATAGAAGTTTCAGAGAGACAAAATCAGGATGGATATTAGGAAAATCTTTCCAACAACTAGGGCTATCCAACCTTGAAATGGGCTTCATTAAGAGATGGTGAATTCTTTGTCACTGGGTTTCATTAAGTTCAGTCTGGATGTTGTTTGTCCTTCGTTCTCAATGAGGACATTGGGAGGGTGACATCTTGACTTGCAAGTGAATTGGATTTAAGTGAGGCAATGTGCAAAGTCAGAGTCATTTGGAATCCTGTGTCAAGACATAAATCAAATTGATTGGTGCTGACCCTGCTTGATGACTACTTATTGGAAGGATGCATAGAATACATAGTTTAACTGAAGACATCTCCCTCTCTTTTTCTTTTTCTCCCTCCCTCCCTTTCCTTTTTTCTTTTCAATCATGAAATCTGGACCTAGGGTGTTATACTAAAACACACACACACACACACACACACACACACACACACACATCCTAAAGCCGACTATTTCTTTCTTCAAAATACCTCCATCACTTATTGAGGAGAAAATTGTGTCATTATCTGGCCACAACTTTAGAAATGTAATCTTCTGATTTTGAAAATGCTTTTGTACCCATTCCTTCTATGCAATTTAGAAATACATTGACCCACTTTTTAGAGATGTCTTTTGCTTTGCCACCTGTGAACTTCCTTCAGATAACATAATCCTTCCCCAGACGAAAAAGAAAGTTAATCAAAGAGCTCTCTGCTGGAATCTTGGTTTGCTCTGTACTATAGATGTTTGCCAGCCTTATGGGGATTGGGTTACCTTCAAAGGAATCTGTATAGTGAAAGAAAAACCCCCCACCAAAGTTAAAAGCCCCAACAGAGGGTTACATAGAATTCTATACTAACCCATGGTCCTTGGCAGCCACTGGGAATATACTTGCTCATGGTCCTTAGTTGTCTTTAAAGGATGAACCAAGACTTACCAGGAGGAGTGTTAATACAACCTTCAAGAGTGAGCAATTTTCTCTCCTTTCAAAAGTGAGAAATGTACGTTAGGAGAATAAATACCTACGACTTGAAAGGCATGGAGTCCAGTCTAACAAAAAGAACAAATGCTGTGAGTTTGGCATTTT
This sequence comes from Sminthopsis crassicaudata, assembly GCF_048593235.1. Classification (NCBI taxonomy): domain Eukaryota; kingdom Metazoa; phylum Chordata; class Mammalia; order Dasyuromorphia; family Dasyuridae; genus Sminthopsis; species Sminthopsis crassicaudata. The sequence continues at coordinate 55,023,136 of NC_133622.1, forward strand.
TGGAATCTTAGAGTCATCTCAGACCTTGCATCTCACATTTTCTCCTTGGGAGGAGGATGATAATATATAAACCCAAACCTCTCTGATGACAAGTGAGTTCTGAGGATTAAGGATAATGTGAGAAAAGTACCACATTCTGGAGATGAGATATGCTCCTCTGGTGGAAAATATCAGTAACTTAGCTGAGCCTTTTTAGTTATGAAAACCAAGTTTAATGGGCTTTTTAGAATAGCATATTCAGCCTAAATTCGTCCCATATATTTTACAAATGCAATACATGCATCATTTATTATATTGTCTTCCTGCTACATCTGTATGAAAAGAACATACTTGTAGTTTTAATAACGTTTATCCACCACTTGATCATTGTCCTGGAATGGAAACCACCATTTAAAAAATAAGATATTAGATTCCCTAATTGTTTTCCTCTTGATTTAGGAGAATACCCAAGATAAGAATGACAAAGGTCACACTTGCATGATATCCAGGAGGGACATGTTTTGTTGCTTTTGTGACTAGACTACTCCAAATTTGGTCACAGACTTTTAATGCCTTTAAGGATATGTTGTTTCTTTAGAATGACCATTTCTATGGCTGCTCAGTGATACTGCAAATACACAAAAGAAAATCATTGCTGAGTTAGATTCCCCCCTGAGAATGGAAGTGGAAATACTTTTAAAACTGTTAACTGATATTCAGAGGTGAGGTGATATTAGCTGTAGACACTTAGAAGTAGTAAATGAGACCCATTTAGAAATTTTCTCAGGCCAATTAGTGCAATTGCCTATGTAATTAGTGAAATTTACTAAATGTTGTAATATCATGGTCAGTAGCAAATAGATTGGGATGAAATATTTTCCCACTGAGAGTCTGGAATAATTTTCAGTAGCATCTTTCTCATAGTCCATGAGCTACCCATGAGGATGGGTTAGATGATATCACTGGACTCAAATAAATTCTCATTGGGTATCCTAACAGGAAATAAATGGATCTGACTTTTTGCTGAGATGGTCTATCTTCTGAATAAGGAGTGAAGAAGAGTGTCCTTGAAGAAGAGACAAGGATTATTGAATAATAGACTTGTGGAGGATGCTGGAGAAATAATTCATGCATTGTAGAGGGGTGGATTTAGACAACATGGTAAAGTGAAAAGGTCCTGGATTTGCTGAATAATTTTAACCAACCCACATAAGGAAAATGATCATTCCTTTGTCTTAAAGTTCTTCAAGGAAGAAGATTCCACAAAATCTTCTGCAAATTTTTTTGAACTCAGGAACCTCCTTCTAAAGTCCAACCTAAATCTATCCTGCTACAATTTAAACTTATTTGTTCTCACCTATCTCCAATGAAAGAATTTCTCCTTGCCCCTCACATTAATTCTCTCTATTCATTTGGAAGCTGTAACTGGGCTGTCTTTGAACTTTTCTGGATTATAAAAAAGAGGTTGATAAAAGGGCTCTCTAATCTGAGGCTTCAGATACAGAAGTAGATGGCAGCAATTTGAGTAGAATGCTTTCACTGCCTCCTGCACCAACTCATCGAGAGCTGTATACATAAGAGCCTATTTGCCGGAAGGAGGACAAACGAGTTCTCTCCTCTTTCTCTCTTTCCATTTTTCAAAAGAGCTGGGATTTCTCTGTTTGGCACCTGGAGACACAATGGTGATTTATGTGTGGGTGAGGGTTACTGACTTAATATCTCCCTTAGTAAATAAAGTCATATAGAATGTGGGTTTTTAAATTCTCTTTCAAGTTGGTCTGGGACTGCAAGAAAGAGGAGAACTTCTTTGGGTGTCAGGTACTTTTTCAAGGAGATCAAGAGCAGCTGAAAAACCATTGCAGGTGTCTTCTGAAGCCACATGTGGCCTTGAGACTTGGCTTCCTGACTGCTTTTGAATACCAAGAGGAATGTTTTTTTATCTCTCTTCAGTTCAATAATTGATGCAGATTTTTCTGCAGCTCCTCTAAGAATAACAAATCCCTGCAACTGAAAGATTGAAAGGATTGTCATTGAAGATGCTCTATTCATGGTCACCTATGGGGTTGTCTTTAGAGCTTTCATCAGGTCAGAGAGCTAAGAGGCTTCTTAGAAAACCAAGAGGAAATTGGTGAGTGACCTTTCTCAAAGAGCAGACACTGGGCTCTTCAAGCTTTTTGTCAAGCATTTTATTTATTACAAAAAGGAAGGCAAAGAGTTGATGTTGAACTTCAGAATGTTACTAATTGGAAGCAAGCTACCTGCTTATACCGCACATGAGACTTCGTAGAATGCACAATTTTGTTTCATGCTTTATTTGTTGCATTATCAGGTGGATTTAAGTATTAAAATTCCTAATGAAATCTAAGGCAATTGTGTAGCTAGAGCAACTTCTCTTGGCATTCTATTGTGTATCAATATAGCATTCAGGTTGTTCATTTGTTATCACTTGTTCTGGCCCAACCACTGGTTCATTTTTGTTTCATAGTCATACATACTGCTAATGTCTTTCTTTCTGCTTTTCTCCAACATTTCTTCATTGGTAACATGTTGCAACCTGCTCATGTTCACTCATATGGGCTTCTTTATTCTCCTTTGGCTGTTCCATGGTCAATTTTAATTTTTCCAACTTTTAATATTAAACTTTGGTAAAATTTCATGACTCACTGTTATTCTATCATTGTTAAAAATATAGATCTTTGTTTCAGGAAACATCATGGGATAATTAATAAGCCAATTTTCCCAAGGGTAATCCAGTTCATCCTTTTCCATCGTTCAATGTTTGGCTAAACTCATGGTTCATCTTAGTATGTGTACTAGACCAGTGCATTATTAGTAGACTAGCTTTGTGGGTAGGTCAGCCATCTGCAAATTATAGTTTGCATCTTATCCAGGATGGAGTCTTGATCTATTTGATTTTCTATATGGATAGTTAGATCAAACTCTTTGTTCTGGGATTTAGTACAGTAAGTATAGTGGTATTCAAGGGGAAAAAAGAACACATGGAGGACCTTCCCTTCTTGTTGAATAATAAAAAAAATGAGGAGCCCTTTATTTTGAATCACAAAATCTTTTGTCCTTACAATATTACTTTTACATAGCTCCATTTTGTCATAACTCTTCTACAGAAAGATACTGGAGAACCTTTATTGATTCAAGTAGACTTTCCCTTAGTTCTATTCTGTTAAGAGGCTATAATGGAGAGATTTGTCCTGCCTTGTCCATTCTTGGGAGAAAAAAATCTCCTTTCACAAATGAGAGGAGGGTACTTATATAAGTGCAAGTAGTCACTGAAAGGTGATTGCAAACAATGTTTTTTCTTCCTGGGTTCTAAATAAATAAGATAAAAAATTTCAAAATTTTATGAAAAGGTTGAAAAATTTTAGAAAAAATAATTACAAAAGGAAAGAAGTCAGCTTTTAAAAGGATAACAAAGACGTCTTCTTTGATGTAGATATTGCAGTATCATGATCATAGCTGTAGGAGTTAGGAAAAACAACAAACACTGGATAAATGACTATAATTCATAGAATATTGTGATAAATTCTGGGGGAGATAACAGAATTGAGATGTGAGAAACTGGCCATGCTTTTATGGCATTTACAATCTAGTAGCTGGGGTTTGAGTACACAGTCTAATGCTACATTCTGCTGTCATTTTTATGAAGAATTACAGGAAGAAAACTGGAGGGGAGATTTATTTCCTTAAGAGTTGATCAGACTATTTAGCTTTCTTTGCAAATGAATCTCAATTCATCAGAGATATAGCATTGCATCTTAAAAAAAGTCTTGGTGGTTGAAAACAATTACTTGAAGAAGGATCATCTTGGTGATTAAATCTCTATGATTTGCCAAGAAAAGGTCATGGTACAGTGGAATGAGGGTCAGATGATATGATATGAATTCAAAATTTTACCTCTATTACTATCTGAGTGATTTTGAGCAAATCATTTCATCTTTCCACTTTTCAGTTCTTCATTTGTAAAATGAGGGATTTGGGCCAAATCTCTAAGGCCTTTTTGAAATGAAAAGCTATTATCTGACCCTTCTACTCCTTGATTTCTCTCAAACTGGTATGTTTTCTCTGAACACATCATGTTAAGTAAATTAATTCTTGCTAATGTGCAGTAAAATTGATTCTTTGATAGGATTCATGTGCAACACAGATTGTTATTCTATTCCACCTGAGCACTCCAAATCCAAAAACTTGATAAGTATGGATTTTGAAATAATTCCTGTTTTTCTAATATGTAATTTGAAACTTTAGTGGTGTGGCGAACCATCATCAGCCTATGATGTATAACTAACCCTCCTCTAATAAATCCCCTCTCTTCATATACTATGTTTAATTGAAGAAGGGGCTGGTATTTTAACAGTACTTGCCTACTTCATCTAAAATAACCAAGAATAAATTATCTTTTCTTTTCCCCTCTTCCTTCCCCATATCCTGTTATTGTCTGCTGGCTGCATGTGTTATAAGAGCAGTTGCTTGGAATGAAGCCATTTATTTTGATGCTTCCTGGGCTCACTTCTCCATTATATTTATTTCAGTCTTGACCCACATGTTCCATTTAGTAATCTTACTGCTTTTCCGTCTAAAAATTAGACAATACTTCTCTCTGTTGAACCCTTCACATCCTTTATGTTCTACGATACTCTCTGACCTTCCTTTCAGAAATGAAGTATAGGATAATATAATTTTCCCCCTCTCATGCCTCTTATCTTAAGAATAACTTTACATGCTCATTGCTCACAACTTCTGAATTCCATAAGTTAGAAAAAATATATGTTATATGAAAATTTATTATTTTAGAGTTTTAGATTTCTTCTTCTGCAAATGTCCCCACTTGAATTAGAAGAACATTTTAAGGGATAGATGATTTTGTCCTGTTTGTCCTTCTGACAAAGGAAAACATCAACTACAAGTTGGTCTCTCTGACTTAAGAGATGAAAGTTCCAGAAGGGTACATCATTATTCTATTTGAGAATGATAAAGAGGTCTTAGATAAGATGAAAGAAATGAGGCAAAAAGCATTCAGAAAGAAGAGGTTCTGAGGAAGAAGAGAGAATTCAAAACTAGGATTAAAAGGTGAGCTTGTGAAATGTGACAAGGGAAAGGAAAAGAAATCTGAATCATCCTCTGCAGGGCCTTCTCAAATCTATACCTATATTCATAGCACTTTGGGGGCTATTGCTCAAACAAAACAACAGCTTATGAGCTTCTATCCAAGGTTCCTTTTTATTAGACCAAATTATATGACACATAAATTCAAAGCAAAAGCACTTAAATAAACAAGATATCATGGCAAATAATAAGGAAAGATCCACAACAGCATCCTATATATATATATATATATATATATATATATATATATATATATATATATATATATATATATATATATATATATATATATATATATATATATATATATATATAGGCACATACTCCTAAGGATTCATATGCCATTGGTAGATTAGAAAACATTCTGATCAGATTATTCATTCCTACAGTGATGTCCCAGAGAGAACGTTCCTTTGGTCTTTGAAGCTACTGTTTTGTGCTTCCAAATTCATGCTCCCAGGATTTTACCTCTACTGGATCAGTTTTGGGAAGTGCTTGATTTATTATCTCAGGGAGAATTCTGATATTGTCTGAATTATTTATAATTCCAGATTTTTCTTTGCTGAAATCAGCCAATTTACTGTTATTTACACACGCCAATCCAACTCCAATCTCCATGCCTTTGCACTGGCTACCCTCATACCTGGAAAGCCTTTTCTCCTTCCCTATACTTGTTGTAGACTCTGACTACTTTTTGAGACCATGCCCAAATAGCACTTTCTGGAGGCATCTTTTCCTGGAGACTTTGTGCTTATTCTGTAAGTATTTTTGATTTACTATTTATTTACATGTTGTTTCCTTATTAGAATAAGAGCTTCTTCTGGGCAGTTACAATACTTTTGCCTGTCTTTTACAATGTATAATACATAAACAATGCCTGTTAATTGACTGCCTGGCATATAGCAGTCCAAAATAAAGAAGGGACAGATAAAGTCTAAGTGCTTTCCAGCTGATGCTAAAAACAAGCATTAATACCTAGGCAAGGACCAGTGAGGAGAATGACTTGAATGATGACTGCAAGTGAAATTATGTCATAGAGGACTGGTCTGAGTGATGGAGAAGAATAATGGGGAAAACAACCTGACTTGGATTGTAGATTAGAAGGATGCATTCAGCTCCAGGGTTTGCTCCTTACTTAGTGCATGTACTTAGGGTGCTTTTCCCTCTGAATCTGTTTCCATATGAATAAGAATCCTTTGTGAATCCCAGGATCCTTGAGATGTGTTAAAGGGCCATTATAACAGTCAGCAGAGACAACATTTTGAACATTAAAGAATGGCTGTTGGACCCATTGGGTCTAGATTTTACTTAATCCCTAAGAGTTTTTTCTGCTCTGGACTCACATAGTGCAGACCAGAATCATTCTTGGGGAGCCTGGCTTCCAGGGAGAGAAAGTCTACCCTCTCTTTTTTCACACTCTTCAGCTCATTAAACAGCCCCCACCATGTCATCTCAGGGACAAATGACTTAAATTTTAGGATTAGGCTTATATTTAAGTCTCCTTAAAAAAAGGAGGAGTAGAAAGGGTCTCAATGTGCATTGTAATTCACTAAAAACAATCAAATGAAAAGTGTAACATTTAAAAGGCTCAAGAGACATAATTTCTGAGTTTAATAATGCTAGTATGTTTATTAAGAAAAAGAAGGTCATTTGGTCATCTCTCTCTATTAGACCAAAGACAATCATGATGGTAAGGTTCATGGCTTATAAGCCCATTGGAAAAGGGGTGCTCCTGAGCATGGCAATCGACTCTGATTGCTTAATAATGAATATATACTAATTAATTAATATAATTAATATTATAACAAGTGGCTGTGCTATACTACAATGAGGGTTTTGAATGCCAGAATTTCAAAGAAAGACTATCCTGATATGCCGACTATGGCCATTGTTGGGCAGTGTAGACAAAAATATCTATCTCTATCCAAGCTTGGTTGAATGGAATCTCCCTTATATTAGAGATTTCTAGAAAGGAAGATTAGCTCAACCTTCAGAGACTGAGATCTTGAAATGAGGATAATAGAAAAAGGGGAAATCTGAGTTCATCCCAAATCATTAGTTATCAATAATGATTTCTCTCAGAAAAACTGAAAAGACCAATCTTCATCTCAGAGAACTGATAAAGAATACTTCCCTTCTCTTTGTTGTGAGTCCGATGTTATGCCTGAGGAATAGTATATATGTTGTTAGACAGTAATTTTCTTGAATTGTTTTAATAATTTTCCTTTTTTTATTTCTAACATCAAGAACTAGACAATACATAGAATAATTGCTTTCTCTAGTCAGAAGATATCTGGAATATTGTGTTCAAATTTTGGTTCAACATATAGGAAAAAAGATATTGACAAGATGGAGATTGTTCACAGTAGGGAAAAGAGGATAAAGATCCTTGATTTTATATTTAACAATAATAATAGTAGTAGTAGCATTAACTTTTATTTATCATTACCATGTGCCAGGCATTGTGCTAATCACTTCATAAATTTCATTTCATTTGATTTTCACAGCAACTGTGGGACATAAATATGTTGATTATTCCCATTTTGCAATTGAGGAAACTGAAGCAAATAGAAGTTAAATGTTTTTCCCAATGTCGTACAGCTAGTAAGTGTCTGAGACCAGATTTGGACTCAGCTATTTCTCCTGTCTCCAGGCTAAGAACAATATGCATTCAAATACTTAGTTTTTTAAAAAAATAATAATAATAGTTTTTATTTACCAGATATTTGCATGGGTAATTTTACAATATTGACAATTGCCAAAACTTTTTTTTTCCAATTTTTCCCCTCCTTCCCCTTCCCCTTGGATGGCAGGTTGACCAATACATGTTAAATATGTTAGAGTATAAATCAAATACAATATATGTATACATGGACAAACAGTTGTTTTGTTGAACAAAAAGAATTGGACTTTGAAATAATATTAGCCTGTGAAGGAAATCAGAAATGCAGGCGGACAAAAATAGAGGGATTGGGAATTCTATGTATGGTTCATAGTCATCTCCCAGAGTTCTTTCACTGGGTGTAGCTGGTTCAGTTCATTCCTGCTCTAATGGAACTGATTTGGTTCATCTCATTGTTGGAGAGGGCCACATCCATCAGAATTGATCATCACATAGTATTGTTGAAGTATATAATGATCTCCTGGTCCTGCTCATTTCACTCAGCATCAGTTCATATAAGTCTCTCCAGGTCTTTCTGAAATTGTCCTGTTGCAACTACCTAGCTTTTAATCAAGGATTAATTAAAGGAATTGGGGGGGTGTTTTTTTTTTCTTAAAAAGAAAAATTAGTAAGAAAGTAAAATATCTTCTAGTAATTGAACATCTGTCAAATGGAAGCAGGCTCATGTTTTTTTCTGTTTAGTTCCAGGGGACAGAAGTAGGAAGCTTGGGCAGAAATAGCAAAAAAGGAAATTTAGATTTGATATAAAGGAAGTCTTCTCACACTGTAGGTGAAAATGTTGGCTAAGGAAGAATTCAAGCATTGGATAGATTAGAGGATTACTGATCTAGAACTAGAGAGAAACCAGAAACTACCTAGTATAATGTCTTCATTTTACAGAGAAGGAAACTGAGTTAGGAAAGCTAAATGACTTGCCCAATGTCACACAAACAGTAATATAAAAAGTGGGATATGAGCCCAAATTCTATGATTTCTGATTCAATGTTCCTTCCACCGGACCATGCTGCCTCCTTGATTACTTGGGTATGTTATAGGAATTAGACTAAATGATCTTTGAGGGCCTTTTCAACTCTGAGAGTCCATGATTTGATGAAGTGGGTTTGTACTTGAAAGAAGAGGGATAGAAAAAATAATGATCTCTTAAGGTCCTTCCAAGTTTTGTTTCTGAATTTTCAAATAGAAAAAAAAAACAGAAAAAGGAAAACTAGCTAGATTATAGGAAACATAATTAAGACAAAGCAGTAAAAGGTTTGGGAAGCTCAAATAATATTTCATGTTCCTAAGAAATGAATTTGTAGATTTATAATCTCCTAGAATTTCTGATACATTAAGATGAATATAAATGTTTATTCATACCAAAAGAACAAGAGTTGAAATGAACATCCAACAAATGCTCATTTTAAATCAGAATAAGAACAGTTCATTCTCTGTTGGGATCTCTATGGTCACCTAGAATTCTGAAAGATACAGAAAGGAACACTACAGGGAAAATGGCCACAACATTCTATTATGAAACCATTAGTCAGATTCACTAGTAATTGGTTATTAGAGTGACAATTATTTTTCACTGCAATACATTTCCAGGAAAAAAATAATTATCTTGAAAGAGAACTATTTAATTAGTCTGGATAGAGATATAACTTTCATTTTTACCAGGCATTTTGGTTTACAAAGTCAATTACATAAATGGAACAGAAAGTCAGAATATCAAGGTTCATTAATGATGAAAAGTAGAATATGTTGGAATATTTTATAATACCCTCCTTTGACTAAAGTCTTAACAACATTATGTGTACTCGGATCCGTGAATCTAAAACATGATTAAGATTTTGAATTCTCATTTAAAGACCAAGGTTACTTATTTTAGGAGGGGTAATGATAGAATTTGTATCTTTATTCTTAGTTTGGAGGAAAGAGCATGGATTTAGAATAAAATGATGCAGCCTCAAGTCTTATTTCTGTATTTATTAGTCATTCAATCCTGACCAATGCTAAGTACATCATAAAATGATATATAAACACATGTAAAAGACTATGATCTCTAAAGCTCAGTGGTGTCATATAATTAATTGATCAAGACATTTTATTAAATGTTTATTATGTATTAGGTGCCATAGAAGAGGCTGGGGATACAAAAACAAACATCAAATAGTACCTTGCTCTCAAAGAACTTATATTCTATTGAAAGAAAATCTCAAGTCCATGTAACATATATGAAATAAATACATAAATAGTAATTCTTTTTGGACAGTGGGATCAGATTAGGTCTCTTGTAGAAGACACCACTTGGACTGAACCTTGAAGGAAACTAGGAATGAAAAGGGATGAAGGTGACAAAGGCATATATTCCAGGTATGGGGACAGTGAGTTGTGAGATGGAGCACTTTGTATGAGGAACAGCAAGAAGGCCATTTTGATAGCTGTATCATCCTTGTCATTCTCTTTAATGAGATTATTGTTTCTATCTCCAGAGAAAGAACTGATAAATAGACATTTGTACATAATGTTTTTTACATATATATGTCTAATGGTAATCATCTTTGAGTGAGAGTGGTAGAAAGAGAAAAAAAAGAAAAAAATTACATGATTACTTTATTATATATTTAAAAGTAAAAGCAAGTTGTACATAATTTGTAATTTCATGTACAATCATTTTTTCTATTCTACCATGTTATAAAATGCTTATTTTATTTTTAAAGTTCAGAATAAAATAAATAAAATGTTAAAAAGAGGCCATTTTGGTTGGACCATCAAGTTTATAAAGAGGAGTAATGTATAATAAGTTTATACAGATAAGCTAGAGCAGAGTCTTAAAACTTTTTCTACTTGCGATCCCTTTTCGTCTGAGAAATTTTTACATAGATATATAAAAAAGATACACAAATAAAATATTTACTGATAATAAATCATAATTTTGTGAGCCTTACATCTGCCTCCATATGAGGTCATGACCCACAGTTTAAGAAGCTTTGGAAATGCAAAGTTGTGAAAGGCTTTAAACACCAAAAATAAGTTTGCATTTAACCCTAGTGGTAATGAGGAACCATAGAATGGAGAATGGATGGAGGCCTGGCTTCAGTATAAAGAATAATTCTAGTCCAATCTCCAATGAAATTTGTCACTTCCTACTTTGATGTCTCTGATAAATCTCTGAGACTGTGACAGACGATTTGCCAATCTTCATTGATGGAAGAACTTTCTACATGGGGATTTCCTAAAACTTGAAATCATAGATCTGGATTCTTTTGCAAATAAATGAAGTCTATACAAGCTATCTCCAAAGTCTTAATAGGTTTTAATAAATTAAAAAATATCATTGCTGCAAATGTACAAACATATTTGAAAGGTTAATTATTTGCAATGAAAAACATTGATATATTTCTTACTAAAATTCAATTTCACCATCATCTTGTGCTATATTAATTTTTAAAATTTTGCTAAAAATTTCATTGGCAGCTGTTCAGTAACTTGGATTGCATTTGTAATACTACTTTTAAGATTACCCAAAGAAAAATATTTTGATGCATATATGACAGTTTTGATGGGATTTCTTAAAAAAAATGTGTAATGAAATAAATCAGATGATCAGGCCTTTTCTACTGGCCCAACAGTCTGAGAAAGTAGCATCTAGAAAATGTCACACATGCAATAAATAATGATAAAATGCCCCATTTTATAAAAATAAAATAAAAAACTATTATTAAAAGTTCTCAAATTTATATTTATAAAATGTTATATATTTTATAATTATATATAATATATATATTGTATTGTTAAATATATAATTGAATTTTCAAACTTTTTTTTTTGCAAGTTTGTAGTGTTTATATTTTTGAAGCTATCAGAGCTTTAAAAAAGCACTTAGACTTTTGGGACAGTATAGCAGGACCAATCCTCTGAAATTTCAGCTGTCTCATCTGTAAATATCAGATTAATGAAATTTGTACAACTTAACTCCCATGGTTGCTTAAAGAAGGCAATAGAGATGTATTAAACTTCCAGCTTTGTGGCCTACAAAACTGTGTTCCAGATTAAGATGTAATTGGGAAATATTTAATAAAATAAATTAAAATTGAATAGAATATCATTTCAAATTGTGGTTTTCTAAGTCAATATGCACCCTCCTGAACTTGATATCACTGGAATACCACTGCCGTACAAGTGCCAGCTCATTATCTCCTGAATATATTCTGTGACCTGGGTCCCAAGACCTTTGGACCCTGTTGTGGAATAGAAACCACCAGTATGCCATAAGTTTCAACTCACTGTTCTCCCCTGAATCAGGCCATTTGGGATCTTGCATGACAAAATCAGAGAAAGTAGATAGAAAGGAAAGCCCTGGACCACAAAAATGCAAGCAGTTGCAAACTTCTTGGACTCTGAGTTGCTATTTGCTTGTCCAAAGCCTGATTTGATGTGACTTTTACTGGTCTTTTCTGGCTGCCAGAGCTTATATCTGGTGCACAGCTCTGACTGAGTGCCTCCGCATTGTGCCTGTTGCTAATGGGAGTTTATCAATTCTCACACTAAGAAAAGGAATGCAAAGTTCTGCCTGTGTGAGGCAATAGTGACATCCAATGACACAATCGGTCATTCCAAGGACTATATTCTCTCATCATCATTTGGGATCCAATAGATATCTATATACATATGATTTCCTTATTATACATTCATTTTCTTCTCCTGTTATTTAAATGTGGCAGCTGTAACTAATTTGGATATCAACCACCTGCTGTGTTCTGCACATCTCTATTAAAACATTATTCTACAATCTGGAATATATCTAAAAATATTCAGAAATGAATATATCATAATTAACCTGTCATATACAATGACAGACTCAAAGAAATCATAATGAAAGCAAATGGAATGGATTGTGAGGCGGAAGCATCAAAATTTGTTTCAAATCACGAGTATACCCTCAAAGGGTTGGTCAGAGACAGGATGACAAAGCAGAAAACCAGGAAGTAACTTTTTTTTTTTTTTTTTTGCATTAATATTTCTCACAACAACTCGTGGTACACAAGCCATGCAAAGGAGTTACTCCTAAATCAATTAGTTAGCTCCCCCTAGGTGCTGAAAAGCTCAGAATTTTTTTGTTATTAGTAAAGATATATTATGTTTTTATTCTGCCATTTTTACATCTGACTGATTCAACCAACCAATAAGCCATTCAATCATCAATTAGTCAATTAAGCCAACCAAACTGCCCACCAACAAACCCAAACTGACCTAGCCAAATGAATAATAGCTCACAAACTGACAAATAACCAATAAACTAGGGGTACTAATTATAGCAATTGGAACAAGAGTTCAGGAATTTAAAAAATTTAAAAATGAGAAGGAAATTTGGTTAGGTTCTCGTACCAGTTTTAACTCTTTCATGTGGTGGCAACTTTCTAAAGGAGTGATTCTGTAGTAACTCAAATATCTGCATTAGGAAGGAAAAAGGAAATCCATGCAGCTAAAAAGAGATATATCAATGGATGTTTGTTGAGATAGCAGTAGGATGATGTGCATCTCCACATCTACATCCCGGATCGGGATAATAATGTGTCATTTCCCCAGAAGATGATGACGTGGCAGCTCCATGTAATCCCCGTTATAGGAGAGACTGAGGTTGGTGAGATCACTTGAGCTCAGGAGTTCTGTGTTTCAATAGAATTAAAAAATAGACAACTTGTCTGCATTTTACCTGGTACCAATATTGTGATGCTCCCAAAATAATGAGACTATCATGCTGCCTAAGGAGGGGCAAACAGAGGTGGTTGAAAAAGCAGGTTAGTATAGTGAAAGCAGAAGTGTCAGGATCTGACATCCTGATTAGCAGTAGGACTTGCCCATAAATAGTTCCACTTTAGGTGAGATAGGAATACCCATTCTTAAAAAAAAGAATAGGACATACACCAATTGCCATAACATTTTCCATGTTACACATTATGCATATGTGGCTATGAAGTAGTAGGACTATTTTATTTTATTTCATTTATTTATTTTTACTGAGGCAATTGGGGTTAAGGGACTTACCCACACACACAGTAGGAAGTGTTAAGTTGCTGAAGCCATATTTGAATTTAGGTCCTCCTGATTTTAGGGCTGGTGCTCTATCCATTGCACTACCTGGCTGCCCTTAGTAGGACCATTTTAAAACAAATATATTATTACTTATGAATCTGAATGACAATTATCCCATGAGGACATCTTTGGTGACTATATACTTTCTCCAGTAACCCAGTTATTTCTCACAAAGTGCTTGAAGCTCCTATTTGGAACAGGTTTCAGAGTCACAAGAGAAAATAAATCCCATAATTTATGATAACAGCTCTCTTCTGAACCCAAATGACATTATCCTGTTCAATCCCCAACTTTATTTCCCAAAGTGATTTTTAATTCCAAAATGGCCAAGTGACAAGGGGCAAGTTTATAGTTTCTGAAGAAGAGAAAGGAAAAGAAGAAGGGAGATATGACAAGAAATTAGAGTTCTTAAGATCTCACAGTCAACCATTAAAAGTAGTTAATATTTGGAAGAAATCTAAACATGTTTCAAACATACAAGATAAGAAAGCAGATAGAATTTTGTGAAACAAAAATAAGATGGGTGAAGCATGCAAGAAATACAAAACCTAAGCTTGGTTAGAATAATAAAACGTCCTAATAATTAGAACCGTCACAAAATAGAATAACAGGTCCAGGAGATAATAAGGTCACTCTCACTGAAGGTTTCAAATAGGAGGTAGGCAATCATTTATCAGAAATAGTGTAGAAGAAATTCTGAGTGGGACTGCATGGCTTTTGAGGTAGTTATGGGGCTTTATGGGTATTACTGAGATCAGGTGAGAGAAATGTGCCAGGACTGAAATATAGCTATAGAATGCGCTTGTGTCATTAAAATCATAAGAAAGGAGACAGATCATTCTTTTGGTAGAACCATAAAGATTAAATAAAATGCATGATAATGTTTATCAAAAATTATGTATGAGTTGTAGGAGTGAAGTATAATGGAAACCTTTTGGATGAGAATCAAGGGAGGGGAAAACAATATATAGTGGTAGGAATGTCCCCCAGAACAGAAAGAGGATATGTTTAAGAAGTTCAGGAAACAGATATTAAATTTAATTTGAGCCTTAGAACAATAAGAGAAGGTAAGCATTTTGCCCATTTCACAGATGATGAAACTAAAGTTCAAGAAAATTAAATTACTTTGTCCAGATTCAAGATTCAAATCAGGCCTTCCCTGATTTCTAAATCTTACCCTTTTTTCTGCTATACCACACTTTTTTGGTTCAACACTTCTACAGAGAGTTTTCAGAACTCATCAAATTGCAATTCAATTGAATCTACAGTTTGCCCTCTCTTTACCTAAGTTCAGGATTGACAGCCCTTTCCCCTTCTCCTAATCTCCATGCCCTTGTTCTGTTACCCATAAGGCTAGGCTAAAAGAACCCAAATACCTATTACAGAAAAACTCTTGAATTTCTCTCCCGTAATACACAATGCTATGAAAACCTAATAAAAAGGGACTTGAAATGAAAGGCAGAGTAAATTAAACTTCTTTTGAATCTGCTGCCTAATTTTCCTTAGGATGGCTTTGATTTCTTTTAGGCTTTTAATTTCCGGGGCCGAGATTGACTAGAAAAATGTGACATTTTAAATATAAAAAACAGAATTTTGATTTTTTTCCCAGCCTTACCATTGTCCAATTAACTTTTCAGAAAGGTAGACGACGGATTGAGCGACAGATGTAAAGCAAGAGGATGGGTACATAAAGTCTCCTAGAATGGTGTCCAATGAGGGCTTCAAACTCCAGGTTGGTCACTTACTTGCTGTGGGAGGTACCATGTTGCTTCATTTCCATCTAGGTGAAAAGAACAGATGGAAGCAGATGCCCTTCCACTTCTAATCTGTGATTCTATGACTTGCTCAACCCTAAATGATGGAATAAGTGTTATTTTCACTTATTCAATATCTCTGATCCTCAAAATCAGACTGTGACATGCTTAGTGATTTTTGTCCCCTGACTTTGATTAAACTTTCCTGCTTGGCTGGTGAGGCTAAAAAAGACCTCAGAGAACTTTGATTTGTTTTTCTAAGTATAGTGCCCTGATTCCCCAGTAGAATTTGAGAAACTAGTCCCCTGTCTTTTTACAGGTTGGAAGGGATAATCCCAGAGCAAAGGAGGACATGTAACTTAGTGTTGGGTGAGGAGATTTTTTTCTTTTTTCTCTTGCTTTCATAATAGATAAGAGAAATAGAAATTTGATTTATCAAAAAACAAAACAACAAAACTCAGTCCCAAAGTGTTCTGTTTTTCAATTTCTGAGGCTCACAGAAAACCAGAAGCAAGAAATCTGACAATAAACCTTTATAATTTAAAGGAAAACAGGATGCACAAAGTATGTAATGAAATAATGCAGCCTGGCATTATTAAGCAGTCTAGAACAATTGATTACATGCCATACTCAGGAGACTGATGCCAGGCAGCCACACACATGGGTCTGCATGAATAAATATCTGACATTTAGACAGCATCTTAAAGCTTGCAAATTACTTCATAGCCATTTTTGTACTTGAGCATCATGAGAAGCCTGATGTATGAACATTATCCCTTTTATAGATGAAAAACAGATTCAGAGAAGTGCATTGACTTGTTCAGGGTCACTCAGCTAACAAGTTTCCGAAGTGAAATTTGGACTCATATTTTTCTGAAAGCCAAGTCTAAAACTCTGGCTGTTTCTCCTCATCCTGCCCCTCTAATATCTTTGACACTAGCTAAAATTTTTGAGGAAGCCATGAGTACATGAAAACAATTTGCATATTTAAAAATTTTAAACAAGACCCTTTAAAGTTAGTCTTTAACCAGGGTGAGGTTGGGTTATGAGGGAGAAGAAACATAAAGCAATGTCATTGGGGATGGAGAATGCTTTATTTATAACAAAGCATTTCAATCATGACACACTTTAACACAGCTAGGAGAGTTTTCTGGGAGGCAATCTCAGGATTGGCTAATAACAGTCTTCATCCAGTCAAATTTCCACAGTACAGAAAGATAGCCTAAATGTTTTGACTGTGCAGTGTAGAAATATTTACCTTGAATAGCACAACAACTAATTCTTGTTTGAAATATTTCACAGGCACCTGCTACATTGAAGACATTGTTCTAGGCTCTGGACAGGTCACTGGAGCTCATCTATTTGCAAACATCTTACTGAGATGGGAGGCTATCTACACATTTGGCCAGGATTCCAGTTTCATATGGATTATTTTAGCTTTGGCCAAATGGGTTTCTGACGGCTAGAGCCAAGATTTTCTTCCTATTTACATCTTTTTCTGAATGACAGTCACTTAGGCATCTGTTGGCAAATCTAAGAGTCCGGTGCAGGGGTGTCTGTCCACGGGGACATGTAGAGCTCAGTGACCTAAATGGGGACGCCTAGCTCAAGACCATTCCATTTTATGTGTTCTCACAGCTCATCTGACACAACTAAATAGTGTATATAGGAGAGACAGCTAATCCAGTTTAAAAATTATCAAGACAATTATCAAGAAACTCATAGGCACCTTGATATCTTTAAGTTGGTTCAGCCCAAATGGGTTAGACCCAATTTTGCATTTTTCTTCCACTCAGAGAAATAATCTGAAAATATTCTAGCCCCTGATTATTAAAACTTCAACTTGAGATATCATCCTAAAATCCTACTATCAAGTGTCAAAAAGATCTCAGATGACTATGGATGAACTTAGGTAAACCAACTCCCCACTCATTAGTTATAGACGTGCTGCCTACCTGAAATCAGGGAAAATACAAATAACCCAGATTTGTGTTGGGATGGCTCACTACTTTTTTGCTTGTTTCTTTCATTTTTGGATAAAATAGCAGTGCACAATGTAATCAGAACCCTTAATTTTATAATACTTTGAAATAAAAAAGTACTTTCCTTCCAATAGCCCTATAAGATAATTAGTGTGACTAGGATTTCCCCCATTTTGCAGGTGAGGAAATTGATGTTCAGAGGAGTCAAATGATTTATTATATACAGGAAGAGAGCTGAGAGTTGAGAATCAAGGTCTCATGACTTCAAACTCAATATACTTTCTACTATGTCAAGCTATATCTCATCTATACCCATATATAAATCCATATTTCTATCATTTTTATTCATAATCTCTAACTCTACAAATATATTATGTACATATGTGTACCCCCCCACATATACATAGTTTTCATTTGCCCACCTGCCAAGAATAGTGTAAATATAAAGGAAACTAGAGAGACTATGATTTTTTATTTACAAAAACAATTATGAAAAGAACAGAATCACAAGAATGTTCCAAGATCTCAAAATTTTACAAAACAAAGAAAAATCGAACACATTTCTGCTATGAGTTAGAGGAAATGTGAAGGAAACTTTAATTCTTTAAATGTCTACGAGCTCTCTTTCTGTGCTGGATTCTTTCTTTTACCTCATTCTTTCTCTCCCTTCCACACTTTTACTTCTTTCTTTCTTTTTCATGCTTTTTACTTCTTTCTTTTTTCCCTCTCTTCCATGCTTTCACCTCTTTTTTCTATCTCTTCCTTCTATGCTTTTACTTCATTCTTTCTTTCTCTCTCTTCCATGCTTTTATCTCCTTTCTTTCTTCATTTACCATACTTTTTCTTGGTTTCCACTTGCATAGAATGCCCTTTCAAATTTTTTTTCTTATTTATATTTTATCATCTCTTTAGAGTCACATTAAAAATCTGCTGAATCTGGATCCACATTCTTGTTTTCAGTGGCACAGTGAATAGAATGCTGGACTTAGAGTTAAGAAGAACTGAGTTCCCAGATACTTAGTAGCTGTGTGATGCTACATCAGTCATTTTATCTCTCATCCTCAGTTTCCTCAGCTGTAAAATGGGGATAATAATAGCATCTGTCTCAAGGCATTATTGTGAGGATCAATTGAAATAAGATATGCTCTGCAGATATTGAAGTGCGATATCCTCCTGTGGGCTCTCTCCTTTACTCCAACCAAGGAGTATATGAAAAACACCTTTCTCAGATTACTATCAAGCAAATATTGATATTTTCTTTTTTTGTGCTTGTTACTGTCAAGTGGATGGAACTTCCCTCTACCCTGTGGGCGCTTGGAGCTTAAGAAAGCAGGTTAGAGACAGGAGAGTCAGGAATCAAGCAGAAGTTTAATTTCAAAGTGGGGGACAGTTTGCAAGCAAGGACACGTGCTGGGGCCCTCCCTCCTAGTTGGGGGAACCCACTTCAGTGTGTCTGAACCTTGACAAAAATGCCCATTCTTTGTAGGACTTCCTGTCTGGGTCTATGGCTTAGCTCAGGGATCATCCAGTTCCAAGGTAAGTGCAAAGGATTGTTGTTATATCAAGCACAGGGCATACCTTGTTGCTGGACCTTAGGCTGCCTCCTAATATCTTGATATTATCAAGTCGCTTATGATTAATCAATCAATCAACAGATATTTATTAAGCTCCTGCTATGTGTCAGATCTGTGCTAAGTGCTGGTTTAGATTTAGAACGGGAAGGACTTCCAAAGTGATCTGGTCTAACCTCCTCGAGAAGCTGAGATAGAACCAGAGAGGATAAGGGATTTGCCCAACCAGCAGCTAGTTTGATGAATTCTCTTTACTTTGCCAGAGTGAGGATTTTAACTCATGATGAATTGATCCTCCTTCTCATAGTCTCTTCTGACACTGTCCTATTGGAGTTGGGTTTTCCCAGTATGCATTTCCAATTTCTTCTTGTGCTTAAATCCTGACTTTTCTAACTCTTGTAATTCTAACATACTTAATTCCCATGCTCTGGTATTTCAAAGAACTGTACACAGGGCTGCCTCAATCTCTTTGCTAATCTGCTGTTGCTCCTGGTCTACAAACCCTACTGGATCTGTAGGACCTCTGAAGCATAATCCCTTCTCTATTTTTTAGGAGTTTGCAGATGGCCTCCAAATTCACAATTTATTTTCTATTTCTGCTCTCTGGCTTGATAGAATCCTTTGCTACTTACCTAGACTTTACAAAGAGCTGACTTTCTTTGGACTGTCTATAGGATGCATCTTTAAGCTGTGACTTTTCCCATCACCACTCACTGCTGCCCAATTGCCTCTGTGGGCAGGCAAACCCCAGAGCTCTGAGAGTAGTGGAATTCCCTGGGTCATCAGTCTGTTTTTAGCTCAATGCTTGTAGTCATCTTCCTGAGAAACAGCTCTCAAGAAATGCATGGCTTGTCAACTAACTCAATGAGTGTATCTGGAGCTATTGAAGACTCAGAAAAAAGCAAGCTCTGGCCACCAGCATCCTTGGTGATTCAAAATTAGAAAGCATTATGATTTTATCAGTGGTAATAATTTTTCACATTTTACATTATTATCTGTTTTTGCTGCTGAAGGATCATGATCTTTTCCATCTGGAGCTGAAACCCCCTATATGTGTTGTTTCCCACAATACAACATGAGCTTCTTTAAAGCTGGGACTGTCTCTAGTGATAAGCACAATAATTAGTACAAAGTAAGTACTTAAGAAATGCTTTTAAAATTCATTCATTTATTCATCCTTAAGGCCCTTTATGGTTGCTTTGTTTGCTATTCTATAAGCCTCCCCATTATTACTTTAGTGTAGAGACCAATACTACCAGGAATTACCCTCACCCAGATATAAGACTTGGTATAGACAAAATCCTTTTTGTCTTTTCTCTGTCCAATCCACACTGCTTTCTTTTTCCTCTGAATTAGCAGGATTACTGCTGTCACTGTCACTCTTTGTTTGGCAAATAATTACACACTGAGTCAATCTTTGGTTAGGTATTATTCTACAAAGGTCAATTGGTAGGGTATGAAACAAGCCACAGGAGGTTCAGTTGACAGATCTGGGGATATTTAGCCTGCGGAGAAGACTTAGTGGGCTGTTGTTTAGCCCAAGGAGTAGAGTTAGTGGGCACATGATAGCTGCCTTCAGGTATTTCAAAGTCTGTCATGTGGAGAAAGGATTCAGCTACTTGTGCTTAGACTCAGAGATCAGAACTAGGAATTAGTGAAAGTTGCCAAGAGGCAGATTGTCACTCAGTGTAAGGAACAATTTCCTAAGAGGTGAGAGAAATGATTGTTTTTCTCTCATATTAACAGCCAATTATTAAAATTGGAGAGACCCTGGGCTTTATTCCCTGTCTTATTTCTAATCTCTCACGGAACTGAAGCAAAGTGGGGTTAACATTCTTCTCATCCTGGGTATTACTACTCCACACAACTAGCTCAGAGTTAGGTGGGGGGGATATAGATTCTTTGTCTAGATTGTCCAAGGCTGGGGATGATCTGGGTATAAGGATAGTCTCTCTGTCCTGCAGTGACAAGGTGTTACTCTCAATCCCTCATTGGAGTGAGCTCATTTTAATTTGTACAGCCCATCTTTCATTGATTTTTAACCAATCAGAGTTGATTGCTACCTTCAGGAATGCCCCTTTTCCAAGGGCATATAATCTTTGAGCCTACTGCCATGAGGACCTTTGGCATTAGAGAGTGACAAGGAGCTTTTATTAAAAAATGCTGGAGTTATTAATAAAATGATTATCCAGAATTTATATCTCTCAAACTTTTTAAACATTACATAGGGCTGATCAAAAATTATGGTGACCTGCTTTAGGTTTCCTTTCCCCAGAGGTCCTCATGTATAAACTTGATGACCATCTGTTGGATACACATCAGCAAAGGGGTTCTTGATTCAGCATAATTTGAACTAGATGGACTCTAATATCCCAACCTGTTGAAAATCTGATTCTTTGACTGCTTTATTAAACTTCCATATATTATTATGGAATATATTATATATTATTAAATTCTTGACTAAATTTTTCATGCATATGTAAACTGCAAATAGAATCTAAACTTCTTGAGGGTCAGTGTTGTTTAGTTTTTACCTTTGTATCTCCAGTTAGGTATCAAGCAGACAGTAAGTGCTTGTCAAATTGAATTGAACCAGCCTTTAGCATTAGTCTATAAGCTCATTGAAGTGAGAACAAGCATTTATTAAATGCCTACAATGTTCCAGGCACTGCACTGACTGAGCTTTTAGTGATGCTTTCTCATTTAAACCTCACAACTTTTGGAAGTGTTTTATTTTTATCATTTTACTGCTAAAAAAAACCTGTGGCAGAGAGATTGTAATTTACACTTTTAAAAAAATACTTTAGACACAACAAATACTTGACAAATCTACATTAATTTATTTTTAAATAATTTGATTAGTCCATTTTCCATTATTTTAAACCATCCTCCCTTGCAACTAGTCTAAAGAAGTGACTGAGGTTATAGTGTACTAGAAGGAACGGGGAAAGTTGTTGTAGGGAACAGGATATCACAACAGCTAGCTAGCTAGTTAGGTGACCAGCCAGCTCTTTTGGAAGGAACTAAGACAATGACTAATGAGCGACAAGACTGGCACATCAGCTGAAAACAGAGTTGATCTCTGAACTCACAGTTCTTTGAAAGTTTCCCTGGCTTGTTCAAAGTCCAAACAGAAGGAAAATATAAAACATAAAGAGCTCTGTGAGAGCTGTGGTATCAAAGCAAGTCTCAATGACACAAAAAGAAACTCAGAAAGAAGAGATGACAGCTTCCAAAAAGGAAACCAACAGCTGTGGGGAACTTTTCAATCAGCTGGAAGTCTAAGCCAATCAGACAGCAAAAATTAGGTCAATAGATTCCACTATTTAACAGATGTAGATCTTTTAGGGTAAGAACCTTTGATGGATTTGGTATATTGACATCAGCTGGAGAACTGTCTCTAGACTTTAATTTGAAAGGTGGTCATTAAAATAACCCTCAATGGATTGATCTCACTGAAATCCATGTTGATAGGTAATTGGTGAATGTGGCCAGTAATTCATGCCTTAGCTTGGTTTCCTTCTGTTTCTGAAAAAGTAGCTGCAGTAGCAAATGTTGGATGAAAAAAGCAACACAGAACATTTACTTTGGCGATCTGTCATATCCCTTTCTTCATATGTTTACTGGGGACAACGGAAATATAACCAGAATGGGGTCACTGGTTCTTTGATTGGATGATGAAATTTAGAGTTTGCCAAAAGCATTGTCTTGGGTATATTTCCTTTCTTCTCCTGCAACATCCTGGATGATCTCCCACAACTCAACTTCTTTTCTCCTTGCCTCAGATGCAAAAATTTTCTAGTTTAAAGCTTCAGGAGGTAGCACTAATTATGAGAAAAAGAACCTCCAAAAATGACTTCAAGTGGGAGAAAATTGCTGTTACTTGTCATGACTTTTCTCTCAGATTAAAAAAAAAAAGCACATGGGAAAAGAAAAATCCTCCATCTTCCCTTTTCTCCATCTTTCAAGAATTCTCTTTCTGAAATCAAAGGGAAAAAAGCCATTTTGTCCAAGGCAATTTAATACTGAAAAGTCACTTTCCACAATTTCCTTATATTTCAGAGGAGTCACATTTTTTTTCCTTCTTCATTTTTTTTCCTTCTTCTCCCTTTTATCCTTTACACTACATTTAAATATATTCCTTGAGAATATGATAAGACAAGTCAAAAAATACATACTAGCAATCACTAACTTTCAAGTAAATCACGGGAGATTAATTTTATCTCTCTATAAAAGATGGAATAGGGTGTGAAATGGGCAATTTAAATATTTGTGGGATTGAGGGTCCCTGCTTTCCCTTATTGCTTTAAAGCAATTGGAAAGATAAAAAAAAAGAAACGAGAATGGTTGCTCTCTCTTACTCTCCTCTTAGCCAGATACTCTCTCCTTTAAAAGGCTTACACAGACAGTATAATGAACGCATAACCCATCTGTCAAAGGACATATTTCAGCATTTATGAATGATTGGCGTTTGCAGAAATGACTTAAGCACACTATTACCTTGCAGGGCTTTTAAACAAAGAGCTCACCTGCTCCTTAGGTATTATCTGATCTGGGAAAATAGACTGCTATATAGAGTTCTATAGAAAACTCTTCCCTGTTTCTTTTACTTTGGGGCTCATAGAACAGCAAGGTCAGCATCAAACTCTTATTTCCTTTGCTCTCAGACTCAGCTTTTGCATATAAACAGTCTCATGTTTCCAGTGTTGGGTGAAGACTCCTTTTTCTGAGGAAGAGTATATCCCTGGGCTGTAGCCTGTCCCAGTTGTGCACACTGCATGCCAAATCCTTAGAAGTCACCAAATCTCAGAGTTTTAGACTTCAGAGTCCATCAAGTCCAAACCATAAGTGAACAATGGTGTCCTTGAGAGTATATCCTCTAAATGGACATGCAGCCTCAGTTTGAAGAAATCTGGAACTCACAGTTTAAAAATTAATGTTAAACATTGCTTTTACATATAACTGGGGAAAAGCACTAAATAAATGGAGTGAGGGGGGAAGAAGACTCATTCTTCTTTTAAATCAAGCTTTTTAATTTTCAAAATATATGCACAAATAATTTTCAACATTCACCCTTGAAAAACCTTGTGTTCCAAATTTTTTTCTTTCCCTACCCCCCATCTCCTCCCCTAGATGTGAAGTAATCCAATGTATGTTGAACATGTACAATTCCTCTATACATATTTTCACAAATATGCTGCAGAAGAAAAATCAGATCAAAAAGGGAAAAAATGAGAAAGAAAACAAAATGCAAGCAAACAACAACAACAAAGGTGAAAATACTATGTTGTGATCCACACTCACTTCCCATAGTCTCTTGCTGGGTGTAGATGGCCCTCTTCATCACAAGTCCTTTGGAACTGGCCTGAATCACCTTGCTGTTGAAGAGAACTACATCCATTAATATTGATTATTGCATAATCTTGTTGCTGTGTACAATGTTCTCTTGGTTCTACTCATTTCATTCAGCCTCAGTTCCTGTAAGTCTCTCCAGGCCTTTCTGAAATCCTCCTGCTCATTTTTTCTTATTGAACAATAATATTCCATAACATTCAGATACCATAAATTATTCAGCCATTCTCCAAATGAGGGCACCCACTCAGTTTCCAATTCCTTGCCACTACAAAAAGGGCTGCCACAAACATTTTCACACATATACACACAGATGCATTTTCCCTTTTTTATGATCTTTTTGGGATATAAGCCTAGTAGAAACACTGCTGGATCAAATGGTATGCACAGTTTGCTTGCCCTTTGAGTATAGTTTCAAATTGCTCTCCAAAATGGTTGGATCAGTTCATAACTTTATCAGCAATGTATCAGTGTCCAATTTCCCCACATCCCTTCCAATATTGGTCATTATCTTTTCCTGTCATCTTAGCCAATCTTAGAGACTTATAATGATATCTCAGAGTTTTCTTAATTTGCATTTCCCTGATCAATAGTAATTTAGAGCATTTTTTTCATATGACTAGAAAAGGTTTTTCTTCTTCTGAATTTCTTTATCTGAAAATTGTTCCTATCCTTTTACCATTTATCAATTGGAGAATGGTTTGAATTCTTATAAATTTGAGATAATTCTTTATGGATTTTCTTCTAATCTTGTCTTTATTGGTTTTGTTTGTACAAAAACTTTTAAACTTAATCAAAATTATCCATTTTGCATTCCATAATGATCTTCTTTGGTCACAAATTCCTTCCTCCTCCACAGATCTGAGAGATAAACTATCCGATGTTCTTCTAATTTGTTTATAGGATCACTCTTTTATGTCTAAATCATGAACCCATTTAGACCTTATCTTGGTATACAGTGTTAGATATGGGTTAATATCTAGTTTCTGCCATACTAATTTCCAATTTTCCCAACAATTTTTGTTAGATTGTGAGTTCTTATCCCAGAAGCTGGGGTCTTTGGGTTTGTCAAACTCTAGAAGGAATCCTTATTCTTGAGGCATCCTGATTACACTCCCTGGGGGACACTCTTATCTTTTACAAATACTCTTAGGGTGTCTGACACATGGTGAATGTTTAATAAAAGTTTTTTGACTTACTTTTGGAGACATAACAATTCAATAATAGTCCTACCTTTCATCAAAAAAGGAATTCTCTACAAACCTTAGGATGTGTTCTAAGAATGCCATGAGAAATATGAATGGATAAATCAATGCTATATAGTACAGTCATATAAATGCCAGTTTTACAATAAAGAAAAAATTAATATATCTCCATCATGTATACATACTTGCTTTAAAATACCAAAAATGTATTTTTTTAAATGAAGGGAAAAGTAATATTTGCAAATCTGTGGAAAATTGTTTCTGAAAGTTTCATTTTTGAGAATTTTCAGTGCATATTAAAATACTATTTTGTACCATCCATCTTTGTTAAACTTGTTCATTAGATTCTAATGGCTGGAGTATTGTTGTAAAACACAAATAGAGATGGGATACTAAATTCTACACAAGCATCCCTCTGAGCTGAAATTGATTTAGAAAAGCACATGTTAACATTAACTATGTTCTATTGTATTTTTTTTTATTGTTGTTAATGTTTTCCAATTACATTTTAATCTGGGGAAGACAGTTCATAATGTGTCACACAGACACATTATGTGATACTTTTGCACTAGAGTATCTGTATAATTTGAGTAGTTCAGGTGATTGTATACTCTTGAAAGGGATTTATCTTGTACTGCAGATCACTAATCATTGTGGGCTAGCAAAGCATAGTAAGTTCATAAAATTTAGAGATTTTTTTAGTTCTACATTTCCATTTTACATATAAAAAAATTGGGGCCCAGCCAAAGATTGCAAAAGTTGTTAGTAGCAGATCCAATAACTGTACTTGGACCATCTCATTCTGAATACCATTATCTATCCTTTAAACTGTGTTACTTCTCCCTATTTTTGATGAATTGTGGTTTCTTTTTTTACTTGATAGAAATTCAGCAAGCTCCTTGATATTGAGGTTGTATAAACAGAGAGGGGAAACTCATTTAGAAAAAAATGCCTCTTCACTTAACAGCCTTAGGCCACATCCCACCCACTCCTGGAAGTTAATATTTGGAAGATAAAATATGCTGTTTGTTTCTGTGGGGTGTGCTTTGTGTATAGAGCAAGACTTGATTGACTCTTGATTAAAAGGGAAATGAAAGCATTTTATGGTCTAAAGATTTAGTTTCTCTTAATATTCCTATCCTAATTTAACAAAAATTATCAAGGCATGATTGTTTGAAGACGAGACCATGTTGGAACGGAAGGCTGGGATAAAGGTGCTGAGAATCTTTCAGTCCAGAATTATGGTTTTATTTATATTAATTAATTTCCAATTTAAAAGCTGCAAATACTAAAATGGACCTATGACCTTACTCAGTTCCTTCTAGCAATTTAGAGTGAGTAAAACTCATCCACTCATGAGTAAAACATCCCATTCTGGGAGTTTCTGGTCCTTATACATAGAGATGTACTCAGGGTTGGAGATACATAGGCAGATATGAAGCAATCTTTTCCTTAAGGGTCTTACTTTCTCCTGCTACGTTAAAACATTTACTTGGGTAAGGAAATAAATAGTAATTTGAAGACCAGGGAATACCAATGAACAATTTCTGGAGTGAGAGAATGGTTCACAAAGAGTTACACCTTCGCAGTAGACAAGGATTCTGAGTCACATATGAGAAGGAAGCACATAATAGGCAGAATGGACAAGTCTTTGTAAAGGCAAGGGAATAGATGAGTTCCAGGAATAAGAAGGAAGGAAATGAACATTTATTAAGGACCAACTATGTGCCAAAACTGTGCTAAGTGCTTTACAAATATCATCTCACTTGATTCTTACAATTCTGGGAGGTAGAACTATTATTATACCTTCTAACTGAAGCAAAAGTTAAGTCATTTGCTCAGGAACACAGCAGCCAGCAAGTTCCTGAGGCTGGATTTGAATTCATGTCTAATTGAGTCTGCTTCTTAGGATTAATTAATAACTGGTAATAACGATTCTCCCTCCCACTTTGTGATTTTTTGAAGAACCCTTAGGGACTTGCTCCTGTTTGCCCATGGCAGGTCTCCTTTAAATTAGGAAACTGAAAACTCTTGAAAGGTACAAAGCTCATTTAACTATAGCAGTAGTTCATTCAATCCCATGTGATAGAAATTTGGGTTTTTGTAATGCTTTAATTCTGTTCTAGCATCCAGCTCATTCCATGTTGAATCATAATCCAAGTTTAAAAATCTGTAAGGATTATGTCCCAATAATTGCAAAGTTGCTGAAGCTTTGAAACTTTGAGCTGGTGTGCCAGGAATACTTTCCATGTCTTCCTTGGATTAGTCTAGAGTTAGGTAGAATTGCTTAAAGTAGTTTCTGGCTAATGAGCCAAGTTGACCCTTATATGTGCTTTCCCTTGAGGATATTGCATGCAAAATAATCCACCTTCATTATGGCCTGTGCCAAAAGAGTGGCTCGTGTAGAGAAGGATGCAATGCTGTATCGTTATATATCATAAAAATTAGAGCTAGAGAAAAAGACCCAATAGGTCATTCAGCCTCTCCCCTGCCAGGACAGGACTGTTCCCTGCCAAGTTTTCTTTAATGTTTCGTTCAGTCTGACTTTAAATGACCCTAGTAATGGACTCTTGGCTTTCCCCCTTGAGATTCCAGTTGGCGGTGAAATGGGCTTTGTTGTTAGAAAATTCCTCCTCTGTGTTCGGACAATTTTTTCCTTTGCTCACTCCTATCTCATTACTGTCTTTATTTTGCCAGTGATATGCACCTAGACCACCTCTCTCTCCCCCTTTTATATTTACACTTTACTGAGTTTTATAACTGGTTTTCACATGCCTCTTAGTCATTGTTTGGCTCCTATGTGTTTGCCACGAGCCTTTTAAACTTCCTTCTCTTCCTCACACATATTTGTAGCTCTCCTTGGGATTCTGACTTTCTTCGATCAACCCTTTTCAGGTCCATAAGTGTCAGGCACACCATATTTCACATGAGATGATGTCTCCTCAGAGCCATCTAGAGGGGGTGATTCTCTCCTAGTTCTGTGACTGATGCTTTTGTGTATATAGCCTAAGATTGTATTGCTTTTCTTGCTGCCACATAAAACTGAGAAAAGGAGAAAGACTGGATCTGATATAATGCATGGGGGTACAAAGTAACAATCTGTTGGACAAGAAGGGAGCAGTCGACTGGTGTGGCTAGTGATTGTGTGTAGACTCTGGGTCATTATTCTTTTCAGAGCTTTTCTTAAGGCTCGACTGAATTTTGAAGAAAGTTTGAAAAAAAATGTATTTTTTCCACTTCTCCATTGTCCCTTCTTTTCATAAAAAGGAGACCTAAAGATGGCCTGAGAATAGGCGAATGACAATTTAACCTTTATGTCATCTCTTCATGAAATGAAGGAATAATGTAATAATGGAGAATACCCATTTTTCTGAATATTTCCAGGTTGCCTCAAATTTTGGAAAAATTCCCCAAAAGAATCAATTACAAATACACAGAAAAGAGAGAATAAAAAAGTTACCTGTGTATTACTATATTACTATAGATATTAGAAACTACTATAGATTTTACTATATTACTATAGATATTAGATACAATAACTTCTATTACATGATATTTTAAGGTTTAGAAAATACTTTTCCTATATAATTTAATTTGCTCCTGATGAGGAAACTGAGGTTTGAGCATTTATCCCTTGTCACTTAACTCTTATTAAATTACCCATATTCCAAAATAATCCCAATAAATTTTGGGCAGAAAATGCCATCTTTATCCAGAAAAAGAATATGAAGATTGAATGTAAATCAGCACATGCTATGTTTACTTCTTTTTTCTGTTTTTTTTCTCTCCCATGGTTTTTCCCTTTTGTTCTGATTTTTCTCTCACAATATGATTCATGTAATGTATATTAAAATCAATAAATAAATTTTTAAAAATTAAAAAAAAATAAATTGTTTGCATGACTCTTAGAGTTACATAGTTAATGAATACTAGAGGTGAGATTTGAACTCAGGTCTTCATGACTAAGTTTAGCATGATATCCTACAAAGATTCAATTTGGAGTTATTCCATCCAAGTTCAAGCCAAAAATCAATTGTTTAATGATAAGGTGATGTTAAGTGAGTCATTTCTCTTTTCTGAGCTGCCTCAGTTTCCTTTTTGTGAAAAAGGGGTAACAACATTTATTTTACCAGTCTCAAAGGGTTTTTTTTTCCTGAGGATCAAATTAGATAATGAATGGAAAGTATTGACAGCTGCTCTTGTTATTATGTATACTCATCAAATTCCCTTGAGTCCTCAGACTTTTTTTTAAATTTTTTTTTCTTTTTGCTGATTCAAAAGTGAGCCGCTATAAATACCTTTGTATATATAAGCCCTTTTCTTTTTCTAGGAGTGATATGATTGAGTTAAAGGACATATACTTTTTGGTAACGATTTGCATCAGTTTCAAATTGCTTTCCATAATAGTTGTCTCCATTCACAACCTCACCAATTGCTTTCATCAATGTGCCTATTTTCTTAAGGGTTTTTCTTTATATTTTCAATGAGATAACAAGGGACATGAGGGAAAGAAACTAAAATTCTGCTAATTAAACAAATAAAAGTTTAATTAAAAAGAAAATAATAATGTATTTGAGTATTTTAAAATTATTAAAAAAAAAAGATTGAATCATTCTATTCCCTATAACTTCCTGGCTTGCTGATATTTTGAACACTTCACTATGCCAGAGTGAGACTGGATAAATTTTCTTTTTAGATTATTGGACACTTTCAGATTCCTGGATGGGTGATTGAGGGGTTAATTTATCTTTCTCTATTGCCATCAGCTCAATGCCCATTCTGGTGTACTTTTGCTCTTGCCAACTGCCAATAATTAGTATACCAATTTTGTTTAATTATTTAAAATTTGCTTTTGCAAAGGGATATTTTATTTCAAAGATATAGCAAATTTAGAAATTATAACCATTTCTCTCCCTTTCCTCCCATCACCATCTCTAATACTTTGGGGGCATACTCTCTCTTTTGCCACTTTTGTCTTTGGGGAGAGTGGGCTTAAATCTAATGCAGTTTCTACATTGCATTATTCCTATCAAATTCATTTCTAAATTTGGTAATAGCTGCTGCATGAGTTCTTGTGTAAACCACCTCTGATCTGGGTTCTTTAGGTCATTTTTAAGGATTTGATGCTAAGATGCAAAGCTCCCTTAGTACCTCAATGCCTGAGCACAAAATGTAGCATATACTCTGGCTTTTAGATCCTTGGTGATTCACTATTCTGGTCTTGCAAAGATCAAAAGGTTATAAATATTTTCAGTACTCTTTCACCTAACAACAGGAGAGGGAAAGTACAAAGAGGGCACTAAAAGATGTCTATATTTACAGACCACATAATGGTCTGTCTCTTTATATCATTTTCTCTTTTACCCCAACAGTTAGTAGGCAGACAAGACTCAGGGCAAACTACAGACCTCACTTTAGTGCCTTTCGAACTTATTCTACTTCTGGCTATGGATTCAATTAGTAGTCTGTCTCTTCACATAGTGGACCAGATTCAGCTACAGAATATTTGTGTATGTTCCAAGTCATGGAGGAGAGCATTTCTGTTACATATCATTATTACTCCCAATAAGCAGTCTTCCCAACTTCTTCCATGTGCCTGAGCCCCAACCTTCAATTATATAAGCAAGATCTAAAGATAAATTATTATAACAGTCCCATGCTTGATAAATTCAAGAATATGACCTACTGGGGTATATTGACTAAAAGAGAAATTCCTAAACCCAAGTCTAATACTCTTGGGTATCTAGAAGTCAATTTGGCAGAAAATGGGTTAATACCAGTAACTTACATGTATACTACAACCAGTTCCAAATATAAGTGATAAAAGAACACTTAAAAATAAGGAATAATGGAAGCTATATCCTTTAAAAATATGGATCATAGTTTTAAGGACCATAGAATCCACTGAGTTCAACTTACTTCTTTTATAGATGAGATGTGAAGTGAATTAAAAGGTCACTGACAAAGCCAACAAATATTTGAAGTAAGATTTGAGGTCATCCTGACTTTGATGACAACTCTCTCTCCATTATATTCTATCATTCCACCTATAACTATGAAAATAATTCACAATAAGAAAAAGGATAGATAAAATTACAAAAAAGAAGTATGTTCTTTTAATTGAGACCAAGAAACTTTTATTTATAATAATAGTTAGCATTTATATATCATTTTAAGATTTGCAAAGAATTTTACACACTTCATTTGGTCTTCACAACAACCCTGTGAGGCAGATGCTACTATTATCTTTTTACAAATGAGGAAACTGAGACTGAGAGAGGTTAAGTGATCAGCATCACCTAGATTATGTTTGAGGCAGGATTTGAAGTGAGGGCTTTCTTACTCTAAGTCAAATACTCTATACATTGTACCACCTATACAGTTTACATGAATAATATTAATGCAACTAGAATCAAAAAGAGATACAATCAAATTGAAAATAATCTTTGGATATAGGAGTTTTGAAAAGGTTTTTCAAGCAAAATCTAAAGTGACCTGACTCAGATTTATAAAGCTAAGATCTTTTTTCATGTTGATAAGTGCTCAAATTCTATAAAGTTTCCCAAAGTAGAAATGTACCAATTCTTATATGAAAATGTTCGAAATCATTGATAAAATAAAATACTTTGAGGAATAAACTGACATCCATAAAAGTAATAAGTATGTTAATGATTTGATATTATCAATGTTAGAGAGATTGTAGAAAAAGAAACACCCTAATCCAT
Organism: Sminthopsis crassicaudata; assembly: GCF_048593235.1. Lineage (NCBI taxonomy): Eukaryota > Metazoa > Chordata > Mammalia > Dasyuromorphia > Dasyuridae > Sminthopsis > Sminthopsis crassicaudata. The sequence goes on from NC_133622.1 coordinate 55,055,583, forward strand.
TGTTTGTGAATTTAAAGCCTTCAATTGTTTATGAAAAGCATAGCTAGTGTGGAGTGATGGGGCTTTATCTTGGTGCTGACAACTGGAAGGGCCCTTTCTATGGTAACTACTGCTTCCACCTTACTATGAAATGTAGTGGTTCAATTGTTTATAGATGACTATTTGTGCCTCATTACTGGCTTGCCCCTCTTATGGGGCCTACCTTTTTCTCAGGAGCCAGAATTCCTAAAGAATGGGCTATCTTTTCAGGCACAATTGCACCAGTGGTAAGACTTTTTTACAATACCATCATCATTTCCTTAAAGAACCAAATGTACTCAATGTGTAAGAATCCCTAATTATAAATCTAACAGTAATTGCTCTACCACGGAGGATAGACAGAATGTCAAAAATAATAAAAGCTATTCTGCCATGTTGTTGGTATATCCCAATGAAAAACCAAATGTATATGAACATGGGGAAAATGGGAAACTTTTTGTATATTCTTCAAAGAAATAAACTCTGCCCCCACCACCAACATACAGCTTGCACTGTCCTTGAAAAGTAGAAGAGAGAGACTTTCCTTTTAGAAACTCTTCGGTCTTTGGGGATGAGCCTCTCAGAGAGAAAGAGAAGAACTAATAAAAACTGAAGATGTGAAACTTTTAGAAGTGGAAAATGTTTGCACTTTGAGGGAAACCTTAATTTCACTATTTATGAAAAGTCAAGTATATTTTAAATTGATTTAAACTTTTCTTTACCTTTTAAAATTTTTTTTCGTATTTTGGAAAAAGCAGCTTTTTTAAGCCAGAGAGAGCCTGGCATGTCAGAATCAGGTTCAGCATATATCAATTTTTAATTAAAAATGAAATTTAAACTGTCTCTGGACACTTTTGCTTTTTACTTTGGGACCAATACAATTGATAACTAAAGGATCATAGAAATAGAGCTGAAAATTCCCTCAGAAGAGATCTAGTCCAATCCTTAATTTTACAGATGAGGAAACTGAGGACGGCAGATGGGCAGTTAGGGAAATACATGTGTTTTAAAATTCTTCTGAAATATACTTATGGAAATGAGAAATTTGTGTTCTCACTTACATGTTGAAATTCTGCATTTCCAAGAAGCTCCTTCAAAACTTAACACTTATTCATTAAGCAAAATAAATAGACCCAGTTAGCTTCCCTGGAGAGAAATTGAAGACCTCTATGGTTTGAGTTCCTCACCTATGGGAAATTAACAAGGGAATTGATGGTTGCTATGACACCTTTCTTTCACATCCTGCCAGGTACTCCAGAGCTTTCACTCATTAGGCCCACTGTGTAGGATCTTGTCGCCATTTTCCTAATATAATAGTCTTATATTTCTATTTTTAACTAGAGGACAATTTTCTTTCAGGAAGAACATTTGTCTCCTCATTCACATCTCTTTTCTGTTTCCAACCCCTTCAAAATATATGAAGTTATGGTGAGACTTTAGTTGTAGGTTTTCCCCTTCTCTTTGTCATTTTACCCCTGATCTGCCAAATTCAGTGAGAAATTTGGGTTTATTAAATGCACAAGGCTTTCCCAGTATTTATCACAGATGTAAATGAACAGTCTGTAGAACAGCCTGTTTTGGGGATGACGCTGATGATCATGTTGCCATAGTGATAACAGAACATACAGGTCCATGAGGCAGGAGCTTTAGTAATTCAGCAGCTTGAAACTTAATCAGTGAGCGGCGACTTCTCCCCCATATTTCAATATCACTTCAGCAAATTGAATTCTAAGTCAGTTGTCAGTCCAATGTATTCCCTGCGGTTTCCCCTCTGCAAAAATTGCCTCTTTATTCTATACACTGATGATCAGAGAGTAATTGAAATCTGCAGCTGTTTGTCATGCTATTTATACAACTTTGCCTTGTAGCCAGCAACCTTGGTGGGGTGTGCTCTGCAGGTAACAATTAGATCTGGAAACCTTTTTTTTTCCCCCTCTGGGTTGAACAACTGAAGGATTGTTTTCACACTTAATTTTTTATTTTAGGTACTTTATGTGATTTGCCTGTGTGTGTTTGGTGGGGGGCAGGGTGAAAAATAGGGTAAGTTGTATGGGATTTAGAAGGGGCAAGTTCAGCCAAGGTTCAATAGTGGTTTCTAATTAAGGAAGGGCCAATTTTGCATTCTGTGTTTTTTTTTTCAAATTGCCCAGAGAACTGGTGTAATGAGGGAAAAGTATTTGTTCTTTGGGGATCTTTCTAATAATCTGCTCTCCTGCTAGGAGAAACTATGGCAATGGTGTCACAGCTCTGGGGTAGAACAGCTAATGTACTATTTCATATCTTAGTACTTTCCATTTTTTCCAATGCAATTCCACATTGTCAAATCTTCCCACAGTTCTTTGGAGTGGGGGGGCATTTAAAATCATTCCAAGAGTTTTCTTAAGAATGAACTCTAAGAGAATTACCACTGATATCTTACTATGGAACCTTAGGATATGAAGAAGGTTCACTTTGGAGTGGGGGCTGCATTTAAAATTATTCCAAGAGTTCTATTAAGAATGTTCTCTATGAGAATTACCACTGATGTCTTACTATGGAACTTTTGGATATGAAGGAGGTTTAATTTGGAGTGGGGGGCATTTAAAATCATTCCAAGAGTTTTCTTAAGAATGAACTCTAAGAGAATTACCACTGATATCTTACTATGGAACCTTAGGATATGAAGAAGGTTCACTTTGGAGTGGGGGCTGCATTTAAAATTATTCCAAGAGTTCTATTAAGAATGTTCTCTATGAGAATTACCACTGATGTCTTACTATGGAACTTTTGGATATGAAGGAGGTTTAATTTGGAGTGGGGGGCATTTAAAATCATTCCAAGAGTTTTCTTAAGAATGAACTCTAAGAGAATTACCACTGATGTCTTACTATGGAACCTTAGGATATGAAGAAGGTTCAGTTTGGAGTGGGGGGCTGCATTTAAAATCATTCCAAGAGTTCTCTTAAGAATGATCTCTATGAGAATTACCACTGATGTCTCACTATGAATCTTTGGATCTGAAGAAGGTTCAGTTTGGAGTGGGGGGCTGCAATTAAAATCATTCCAAGTGTTCCTTTAAGGATGAACTCTAAAAGAATTACCATTGATGGCTTACTATGGAACCTTTGATATGAAGGAAGTTTAGTTTGGAGTGGGGGGCTCCATTTAAAATCATTCCAAGAGTTTTCTTAAAGATAATGTCTAAGAGAATTACCACTGAAGTCTTACTTACCTTTGGATATGAAGATGTTTCAATTCTTCTATTTCCCCTTTGTCATCTACTAAAGAAAAGTAAGAAGTTACTATAATTTTATTTTCTTGATTAAAAAGAAAAAAATTAGTAATGGGCAGAGAAGGCAGGTTTGGTTTTTTAAAGTGATATGGCTGGAGAAAATCTCCAGGGTCTCAATGTGCTATCTCAGATAGAGCTTTTCTCAGACTTTGTCTTTTTTCCAAATCCCTATGAAACCCCACCAAAGCAGGCCCGATTTCTTCCTCCACCATTAAATGAAACTGCCATTGGTTACTGGCTTTTCCTAAGCCATCACTCCAGCTGTGTACATTCTTTTCTTTTCTTCATTCACTTTCTCCCCCACATTCTCACTGTTGTGATATTTGGAAACTGGTATTGTTTGAGGGTTTTTGTACAATTTAAAAGTTATTTTCATGTGGTCTTGAGGTCAACAGCAAAAGCAGCCTTCCTGAATGCCTATTGAGGGTAGAATACAAAGACAGGCAGGGTGCCACAGTGGAATTCCACTAAGTTAATAGAGTGCTAATAAATATGGGCAATCGATATTGCCCATCCTATGCATGACTGAGAACTGCATTTCATATTTTATTTCTAAATATTACTCCTCATATTTTGCTGGAAAAGTTTTTCAGAAACCTGGTAGAGTTCTCATATTGGCAGATTTTACATTCTGTTCAAATACTTTGCAAAATGATACTGCCTGCCCACAATCAATGACCCAAAATTGTTTAGAAGAGCTCTGTAGAAGAGAAAACTGGCACATATTGGATGATGGGTGAATTTTTGGTAGTTAATGATACCAGGGTCCCAAATCCAAAATTGCTTGACATTTAGCTAGCCTTTTTTTTTCTCCAAAGGCTTTATTGTCCCTTTTTCACTGTTCCTCAAAATGATACTGCAGATCAAGTCTTGATGTAACAAACTCTAAAAGATTACCCAAATTCTTGTTTGTATGGAATGTTATTTGAAATAAGTGGACTTCTGGCTGGGCTTCCAAATCCTTCTTTTGTTATAGAGTTATTGTAATAGGATTTGCAGTAACTACATTTGCTCTAAAAGGATTTACACCTCTTTAACGACTGGGCATTTTCAGGGACCCATGGGCTGGCACAGAACAGCTCAATAGTTGCACATTATTAGGGGAGTAGTAGGCTAAAGGGATGTCTAACAATGAACAGGTAGCACAGTGGAAAAACCATTGCCTTTGAAATCAGGGGATCTGTATTCAAATATCACCTTTTATACTTAGTAGCTATGTGGTCTTAGACAAGGCCCTTAAAATCTCTCATACTCAAATCTATTTATCTATAAAAATGAGGGGTTAGACTGGATAGCCTGTGATTCTTTCTAGCATCTCTCAAAAGACTATAAGAAAATCTGAAAATGGAATCCTGTTCTAGGAAAGAGGGAAGGTATTTAAGATATGAGATGATCAATATGGAAAAATATTTTATATGATTGATTATAAATATATAGCCTATATCAAATTGCTTACTCTTTTAGGAAGAGAGGAGGGGTGGAAAGAGAGTAAAAAATTTTAACCCAAAACTTGGTCAAAATGAATATTAAAAATTGACTTTACATATAATTGGGAAAAATACTAGATGAGTTGGTGCATAAGGGAAAGCAATGGACAGAAAAATAACTTGGCTATATATCACTTAATTTTTTTTTCTTTTTATCAGGAATTTTTTTTCATTTCCAATGAAAAATCTAGGTTTTTGATCCTATGACTTTTTACCTGCAATCCTGAATTCTTGGAAATGTGGGTTTTGATTGAGATGGATGAGTTCAAAGAAAAGGATAGCCCATTCTTCTTATCTAGATGAATCCCAGAGATTTTTAGGGACCTCTTGTGGAAAGGCATTAGAGTTTTTCCTAGGTGTTCCAGATATTTTAATTGGTTTGAGAAAAGTCTAAAGGTTTCTAGATGAACCACTTTGGCATACCTGAGTAAGTCCTATGTCATTTTCTTCCTTGTTTAAGAAGGGACTAGTTTTTTGTTCCTTCCAGTAGCAACCAGGACAATCCCCATCACAATTTGATCATTTTGTGAGTGATGATAATTGATAATCGTAGACCTGGGGTTGCTGGAACTGGGCTTGACTATGGCTGTAGGAAAGCTATAGAACACTACAGCAAAGGACAACATCAAAAACATTGGTTCTGTTCTGTGCTTTCTGTTCCCTATCAATTTGGGGAATGGAATATAGCCGCCAGAGGCATTCCTAGAAGTGTCTTTATGGGCATCTGAGTTTCATTCATGGGTAAAATATAGTTAGGTGACTCAGTAGATAGAATGCTGGGTCTGGAGTCAGGAAGACTTAAGTACTTGAGTTCAAATCTGTTCTCAGATACTAACTAGCTGAGTATAATTTGTCCCAGTTTGCCTCAGTTCCTCAATATGAGCTGAAGAAGGAAATGGCAAGCTATTCCATTATTTTTGCCAAGAAAACCCCAAATAGGATCATGAGGAGTTAGCCATGATTCAAATAACTGAACGATAATAAAGTCAACAACAATGGATAAAGTTAAATTCCCACTCAGTAATTTACTCAAAGATATAAAGACAGCTAGGATGGTAGAAAATAGATGATCAGAAAACCATAGTTTTGTTGGCAGGACACTCGCACTTAGTAGCTGCATAATAATTCTGGGAACTATCCTTAGCCTCCCTTGAAGTATTCTCTGTCCTTAAATAACTCAATACCTGCCTCACAGTTTTTCTCTCCTTCACAATTTCTATTCTTACAGTATATTTAGGACTTTAATCTTCATGTTGATGTTTCCTTAAGTACCCTTGCTTCTCTGTTTATAGACCTCAACTTCCATGATTTGCATCTTTATTCCACTTCAGTCCTACTCAGGGACACGTATACCTTTAGATTGTTATCTTATTATCCATAATTCTGGTGTTTATCTAAATGACACCTCCTATTATTCCATCTCTTCCAGGGCTTCACCCCTTATAAATCTGGTCTTTGTCCCCACTGAAATGACCACTCATTTAATTTCTTCCTGCTTTTCTGACCATCATTCCTGCTGGAACCTCATTTGTTTTCAAGATCTTGCTCCAATAGTTAATTAATTAAATTTTATATCATCCTCTGCCTCTGAATATTTTTCTTCTTAACCTTTTCCAAGCACCATCCCAGATTACTCCCACTGTAATTTACCTTTTCTTCTTCACCATCATTGCTCCTGAAGGCAGATGAATGCAGACTGGTGAGTCTTCTCTGTTCACTATAATCTTGCTATAGCATCTCAACTGGACCCTCACTGCTGCATCCCGATTCTTTTCATTTCTTTTATTCTTTCCTGATTGACTCTCTCAGTTTTAATCCCTTTAGCATTTGTTCAAATCTTCTCTTCTTCTCTCAAGTATTGATTCCTTTCTCTCCTGTCTCTTTTGGTAGATTATTTCTCTGATCATTAGCTCTCTTTAATTTTCAATCTCTCCTTATTTATTGGCTTTTGTTTTCTACTGCCTACAGACATGCACAGCCTTCCCTATGATTAAAAAACACACAAACCCACAAACCTCCTACTATCCTATTTATCTCTCTTGTCTTTTACAACCACATTCTGAGAAAAAGCTGTCTACACTCATGACCATGTTCTCCTTTGCCATTTGATTCTTGCAGCTTGGTTTCCAACTTTACCACTCCACTGAAACTTCTCTATTTGCAAAATCCAATTGCTATTTTTTTAGTTAGTATCCTTCATGACACCACCAAAACATTTGATACTCCAACCTTTAAGACCTCCTCTTTTCATGATTCTGCCTTTTCTTTCCCTTAGTTCTCTCTTTACTTGTTTGACTGCTTCTTCCCACTGTACTTTGCAGGATCATTACCATTGTCTTATCACTTATTTATGGATACATTTCAGGGCTCTGAACTTGAGACCCTTTCTTCTTCCTTCCTTTTCCTTTCTCTGTCCCCTTCCCTCTCTCCCTTTGCTTTTCCCCTTCTCTCATCTATTTTTCTTTCTCATCTGCAGATGCCATTAAATCTACGCAGGCAATTCCTAGATGAAATCTTTCTCTCTTGAACACCAATTTGAAGTAAATGTTGGTAAAATTACTCCCTGAGGCAAGCAGGGAAGGGCACTGCTGGAGATCAGCTCACCCTTAGAGTCCCACCTTCTGTGGAGGTTTTGGATAGCCCCATCTTGCTGAATCCAGTCAGATATCCAAGTTATGTCAAACCCCTGAGGTTAAATTTCCTTTATAAATCTGTCCAAGACTCACAAGATCTTTGCTGAACCCCTTTTTAGGTTAGCCCATCATGGCAATCTGTCTCATGGTGTCTTGAATTGGATATCTTGAAGGCATCTCAAACTCAACATATTTAAAACAGAACTATATTTTCCAGAAATTCTTCTCCTTTATCTCTTTCACCTTCTCTATTTCTGTTGAAAGCAGCTCATCCTTCCAATTACTAAGATTCATAAACTTGCAATCATTTTTAATAAAGGTGAAATGAGTCTTCTTGTGGTCTCACACATGAAATTCCATCTTTTCTGTTTCCAAGCCCTTGCACTATTGATCCCCTGAATCTGGAAGATTTTTCCTTTTCAACTCTGTGTCACGGAATCCTTTACTTTTTTTTAAACTCACCTCAATTGCGCCTTGTATATGAAGACCTTTCTGATGTTCCAATTGCTAGTGCTCTTCTTTTCTAAATTACTAAACTAAGATTCTTAGGAACAACCTTATGTAGGAATATATAGGAGCAATCTAGATATGGGAATATATAGGAGCAAACTATATGTAGAATAAGTAGAAGGGTTTTTTTTTAAGCTTTAGAAACTCAAGACTGTATTAAGCCCATGCATTTATCCATACATGCATTAAGTTTCCCTAAGGGAATTTAAGTTCCCTGACAGCAGGTTCTACTTCATTGTTTGTATTTATATCCCCAGTACCCGGTACATAGTGAGTGTTTAATAAATACATATTGATTGTTGGACATTTCTCCCTCCCTTGTCTCTCATTCAAGCAATTTGAAGTCTGCACTATTTCCTTTTCCTTGTTCTTTCCTCCTCTCCTCCTTCCCCTTAAATATCAACCTAGTTCAGGCCCTCATTCCCTCATTGCCTCTTGCTGAGATTATTGGTAAAGTCTTCTAACTGGCAATTTCATTAGCCACCTGTCATCTGGACCATTAACCAAGTCCTAGAGAACCTTGTCCTGCCTGGAACTCCCATTCTGGGGCCAGAGTTTCCAGTTCACTTTATTCTCTAGTAGGCATGCATTCCCCCTCTCCCAACCCTGTTCCCCATCCCTCCTTTCTATTCCATTTTTATTTCTTTGTTCTTCTACTTCTAGAACAATAATAAAACCAACTGGTTCCTAGCTCCTAGAAAAAAAAGTGTGTCAGTCTACTCTGTTATGGATCCACTTACCATCCCTGTAAGTTATGAAGTCAAAGAAATTCTTCCTGAACATCGCTTGCTCTCCTCTATCTGTTGTCCCCCCTATTAGAATAAGAAAAAAATTCTTGAGGGTAGGAATTGTCTTGATTTTGATTTTGCATTCCCAGACATTAGCTCAGGGCTTAGCACATGATGTACTTAATATTTTTTCATTCATTCATTCATTCATTCATTCATTCATTCATTCATGCCTTCTCACCCCTTTTCGATTCCCATATTCCCAATATCTGTAGAATCTTTATTCCTAAAGCAAATATCTGACCATGTTATTCCTAATGCCCAAGAAACTCCAATGACTTGCTTTTGCTCTTAGAATAAATAAAGGTGAAATGAGTCTTCTTGTGGTCTCACACACGAAATTCCACCGTTTCTGTTTCCAAGCCCTTGCACTACTGATCCTCTGAATCTGGAAGATTTTTCCTTTTTACCTTCTGTTGGGCGTTTGAACCCTTTCTCAATTTAGGGTTCAGCCTCTCCTTTCCAGGCTTATTAGTTTTTAAATCTCTTCTGCTTTCTGGTGGACAACATGCTGCATGTAATAATGGTGTGCTTGGGGTACAGTACCAAATGATGAGATTGATATAGGCACCTGATATTGGGATTTAGTCATAGGATGAATTCACAATGGCCATTCTCTTTGCCAAAAGGTAGATTTATTTATGAGAAGAGGTTATAGATAAAATGAAGACATAAAATAAACAGCAGGGGTGATAAATATGACCTGGAGTTGGGAGAGCTTATAGTTAAGAGCCCATGAGACCTGGGGGGTAAGTGGGGTAAGGAGAAAGAAACCATGAGGTATAGAGGAGGAGTGAGGGGAAAGATCCCTCGAGGTAGAATCCCATGATGGGCTAACCTAGAAAGAGGTTCAGCAAAGATGTTGTGAGCCATGGGCAGATTGAAAAAAGGAAATTCAACCTCAGGGGTTTGACCTAACTTGGATATCTGACTGGGTATAACAAGGTGGATCTATCCAAGACCTCCACAGTGCCCTTCCCTGCTTGCCTCAGGGAGTAATTTTATCAGTAATTACTTCAGGCTCTCTACCAAACTCAGAACCTCATTGATAACGTTCCATCTTAGTATCTATGCCATTGTTCAGGTTGTCTCCCATGCCGGGAATGTATTGCCTACATAGTTCTGCTTTGTAGAGTCTCTAATGTCCCTGAAAACTTAATTCAAGTGCTATTCTAATCCTCAGTTGCTACTGAGCTCCTACTGAAATTACTTTGGGTTTATTTGCCATTTAATTTCTTATGTTCATGTTGTTTCTTCTCAAAAAATGTAAGCTCCTTAAGGGGAGGAATTTTTTATTTTTATATCTGTTTATCAATATCTATCATGACATGTAGTAGATTCTTTTTTGGGGGGAAGAGAAGACAATTGAGGTTCCATGATTTGCCTAGCATGCACACAGCTAGTAAGTGTCAACTTATTCCAGGAACCAGTATTAGGTTCTTAATATTGGATAGCAGACTCAGTTACATGGGCAGCTAGGTGGTACAGGGATTAGAGCCTTGCCTTGGATGTGGAGTCAGGAATCTTGCCTCAGTCACTTAATTTCTCTTTGTCTCAGTTTCCTCATCTCTAAAAAGAGAATAATAATAGCACCTACCTCCAAAGAACTATTGTGAGGATCAAATGAAATAACATCCCTAAAGTGTTTTGCAACCCTTAAAGTTTATGTAAATGCTAGTTATGATATTTCTTTAATTAAATTGATTTTAAATACCCATTGAATAGAGTTGAATCCTAGAAAGTCTGCATGGTATAACAGAAAGAATGCTGACTTTGGAGATAGAAGAAGCATGGATTAAAATCCCCCATCTGGCACCTACTGGTTCTCTTTCAAGTTTCTGAGCCTCAGTTTATGTCTATGAAATGCACTTAGTCATTTCCATAGAAAGTATGTAACTTATGGTGTTTTTGTTAGAAATGGAAAAATAATGTACAGTATATGGTTTGCGAACTTAAAAAGTACTAGATAAACGTCAACTGATATTTTAAAAGCTGGTAGACTTTAAGGGAACATGGATTATTTGGCAGGGCAAAGGGAAAAAAAAAGGTACAACCAGTAAAGGTGTCCTTTTCAGTAAATCTATGGACCATGCCCATGGCAACCACATAGGTGATTAAAATGTGGAGCTGGGTGCTTCTCCTGATCATACACACAGGCAATCGTTCATTTACCTACTTTGCCACAGGTCCTATGGAATAGGTAAAAGGGCACTGGGTCGAGAACTGGCAGACTTGGAGTTAAAATTCTGGCAAATGCATTTCATAGTTGCCTGACCTTGAGCCTTTATCTGTAACTTTGGGATGCTAGCTATAGGAGCCATTTTATATGTTTGTTTTGAAGAAAGTCCAGAGTTAATATGAATTGTTATGGTGATCTATGCACAGGGTTATTGTGATTCTCAAGGTGCATATGAAAACACTTTATTATGGTCTAAAGTAGTAATTGGCCAAGAGCAATTTGTGGTCTCGCTTGACTTGACTTGATTTGTGGCTGATTTGAGTATAGGTCCTGCCTTTAAAGTACAGTTCGAGTGCCAGTCAGTTAGTCAACCAGTCAATAAACATTTATGAAATGTGAGATACTAGGGATATGTAAGAAAGGAAACATCTTACCAAGAACTCCACAGACTCACTGATGAATGAAGGAAAGATTTATTTTATATTCTTGCAAGAATGGGTGCCTAGGTGAGTAAAGACTCCTTTGGAACTCCAAAGGCAGCATTTTATTTCCTATCCTTAAGCACAAGATCTTCCCCTGTTTCTCATTAATTGGATGTTACAGAAGTTACAAGACATGAATCTCCACCCCTCATTACATAGAGGGTTCTTGCTCCCAAAGGAGCTTCCATCCTAGGAGGGGGAAGCTAACAGGAGGGCTAAAGGAAGAGAATAAAAGATTCTTTTCAAATCTCACCCCTGATCAGGCCCTGAATCAGGTGGTCAGTCCTTGTGGTCAGTCCCTGCTTCCAAGCAGCTTACAGTCTTTTGAGGGAACATAATCTCCATCCTTGATTATTCTTTTATGTCCTTATGGGTTTCAATTTTCTAATTTAAGTTTCATTTCTCCAGTTTCATTTTCATAACTGTGGAAAACAAATGCCCATCCATTTCTCACAGATACATTTATGAAATGTTAGATACTAGGGATACAGAAAGGCAAAGAAAGTCCCTGGTCTTAGGAGCTCACAGTATAATGGAGGGGACAACATATTAATAACTATGTACAATTTATATTTATAGAATAAATTAAAGATAATTGATAGAGGGAACAGTGTCTAGGAGAATTGGGAAAGGATTCCTGTAGAACATAGGATTTTAGTTATGTGAGAAACAAAATATCTTACCCAAAACTTCATTGACTCACTGATGAATGCAGGAAAGATTTATTTTACATTCTTTTTTTTCAGGTTTTTCTTTTTTTAATTATAGATTTTTATCTATAACATATATGCATGGGTAATTTTTCAACATTGACCTTTGCAAAACCTTCTGTTCCAACTTTTCCCCTCCTTACTCCTAGATGGCAGGTAGCCCAATACATGATAAATATGTTAAAATACATGTTAAATCCAATATATGCATACATATTTATATGGTTATCTTGCTACACAAGAAAAATCAGATCTAGAAAGAAAGAAAAAAAATCTGAGAAGGGAAACAAAAATGCAAGCACAAAATAACTGAAAGTGGAAATGTTAGGTTGTGGTCCACACTCATTTCCCATAGTTCTCTCTATGGGTGTAGCTTATTATTCTTACAAGAATAGGTGCTTAGGTGAGTAGACACACCTTTGAAACTCTAAAGGCAGAATTTTATTTCCTATTCTGAAGCATAAGTCCTTCCTCTGATTCCTCATTATTTGGATGTTGGAGAAATTATGCATCATAAATCTCTACCTCTCATAACATAGCCAGTCCCTGTCCCTAGTAAGCTTATATTCTAGAAAGGGGAGGGAAGAAACTAATAGGAGGACTAAGGGTGAGTAAATATTATTGGATAATTTCAAATCTCAGGCTACTGCTCTTCATTACTAGAGTTAGTCCCTGTCCCGAAGGAGTTTACATTTTTTGGGGGGAAAATAACCTTCCTCTTGATTATTCCTTAATGCCCTTGTAGGTTTCAATTTTTTAATTTAAGTTTCATTTCTCCAATTTAATTCTCATAACTGAAAACAAATGCCATCCATTTCTCTCCCTTTTTAATTCCCCTCTCCCTTTTTAATAATTTAGTTTCCACATCCTTTTCAAATTAAATTCCTCAGATATGGCTAATTTTTACATTCCACCTCAACCCCCACACAGATCTCCTTAACAGGATGGATAATCCCTGAATTCTCTGCTAATTCTTCTGATGGGGCTGTACTAGGAGTGAAATCCAATTGTAACACATGTTCTTCCTCTTCCTATCCAGAGTTATTCTATTTTCCCATGCCATTCTGCTAGTGCCATTTAACTATTCTGTTATTCCCTTTACTGCTTCTCTGGTGTAATTTATCCAGTAATATTTACTCTCCAGGGTAGGAATGACCCAAATCCAGAACTAGATTTTTTAGCCTTGAATTCACCAGTTACTGTCTTTGACTTAATTCTTCCTGATTCAGTCATACTTTCTTCCTTGCATGCCAGGATAAAAGAAATAGCCATTTGGGTCTGTGCACAGGTGCCCATTCAGTCCCCAGGCAAAGCAGGTTTGAGAGTACCGCTTCCACAATACCACCCAAGGTTTGTTTGGGGAATGCTCATTCAAGAAATTGCCAAAGCTACCTCAGTTACATTCTAGACTCAGGTACATACCATTACAATCCCTAGATTTTGGCATCTTTCACCCTGCCACAAGAGGCAAGCTGATTAGATCTCCAGAGGTGAGGGACTAGTATAGAACATTGCAATTTTCCCTAGGAGACAGTTGTAGCATTTTTTTTTACATTTACATAAGGTAATTTAAGGACCTTATTTTATATATCTAACAACAAATAGAAGACTAAGTCAAATTACTCATTTACCTAATTATAAGATATAATAACTACATATTTTCAGGTTGAAAACAGCAAGCTATAACATACTTGAACTGTGCTTATGGCATCTATTGACTACTTACTCTGATTATAGAAATTTGTAATAGGAGGAAAAAATAGGGGGTATGATTATAACAGCATCAAAACTAATCCTTGGGGGCTTCAGTCTGAAGGCATATAAGTCACAGCTGATAACCTGTCATGTAGTAACAATCCCACTTTATATCCAACTCAGCCCTCAAATGGTGGATTAATAACTTAATGATTTATCAGATAATCGTTCCCAAATTCAAGACTCAAAACAATAACAGTTATAATCCCAAGAGATATCATCTCAATAGCAAGTTTCGCTAATCAGGTTTTAAATTCTAAATTATCTATATTCCATGTGCTTATAGAGCAAGAAAGCTATAGATCATATTCATTTAACAAGGAGACCATGATACACTTAATAAATATTAGATAACTTGCTAAATGGGCTTTGAAATAACCATTTTCACAGAATTTGCAATTAACCAGAAATCTAGTAAACTTCTCTTAGAAGTTCCTTGTAAAACCCCTTTGATATTGCATCATAAATGACCTTGTCTTATAACAACCACAAATTTGAAAAAAAATTAACCAAATATTCAGTCATTAACACCATGTAAATATAAGCTGTTCCTTTAAATAATAGAAACAATTAATGTTAAAATAATTTCATTTAACTAGCAGGGATGGTGGTGGCAGAAATTGGGTGAGCTCCAGTGAGTAGGTTTATTTTCTTAAGTTAAATCCTCCCCATTAAATCTACCTAAGGGGTACCTCATGGCTGTCTTCTTCCTTTGTGTCAGTCCATGATAATGTTTCATCTGGGGGTCTTTCCCCTTTTCTCATGCCATGTGGTATCTCTCCTAATTCCACCAGACTTCCTGACCCCACTTCTCCTTATAGCTAACTTTCTTAGGGTTCTAAGTCCCTATCAGGATTTAGCCTGCTACCTAAGGGCATGCATGAACCTCCTGGAGTATTTCCTTTCTCCTGGCAAATGACAAGTTGGAGTATTTTCTTTCTCCTGGCAAATGACAAGTTCCACTAAGGAAGGAACTTGCCTTTCCATGATTAATTATTAAACCCCTTTCTATGCTTTCCCACTCTATTTCATATTTACCTTTCCTAGTGTCTTTTGCATTCCTCCATTTTGCCCGCAACTTCTTCCCTAAATAAATCTACCTTTTGTGAAAGAGAATGGCCACTGTAACTTCTTCACATGACTATTGAATCCCTTATCAATTTTAGGTTTCAGATATCAATTTCAGGTTGTATTACAACAATAATCTCAAATAACTTAATTAGCAATTTCACAATTTTCATAGGTGATAGCCAACTAGATAGCCAACATGGCCTATCACAAAAATAGATAGGAATCACAGGTAATTTACAGCAAAGTTTCCAATTTTAACATACATACCAATTGAAAAAAAGTTATTTTAAAAATCAATACTTTAGCTTGTGAGATTCCAACTGGATTTTTTATTCAAACTATCAGTTGCTTTTTCAAATCAATCTTTCTTGCCTCTTGTTTTTTTTTTTAATTTTAAGATTCACAAACCAAATTTCATGAATCGTACATATGTCTAGAAGAACTGACTAAATTTTAAACCATAGCTCATAATTTTTACAAATTACTCAATATATAATTTAGAAAGCAACATATTTCATTTAATTAGAAGATACAAACATGTGACCTCTTTAGGTAAGTTGACAGAGAAGGTTTTTTAATAACTATTTTTAAACTTCAAATCAAATTAAATACAAACTTAAACTTTGAGCAGCAATACTACAATATCAATGCATATATATTACTAAAATCTTATTCCCAAATGCATCAATTGAAAATAATTCTATCATATACTTACAAATATTGAATTAAAATAGTAATTTAGGTCACTTTTTTTTGGGAGAAAACTCCTTTTCTCCCCTCAAAAACTTTTTTAGATTCCCCGAAATCTTTGAAATAAATTATGAAACCTGAGATAGAGATAGAGGACCCTGGGAGCAAAATGGCAATGACTTCTATTTCCCTGCTAACTTTTGTATTCTTTCCTAAACCCATGTGGACTGCTCATATTGGGAAGGGAAAATTTTTAAAAGTGAAAAATGGATTTTCTTAGATTTCCCCAAGCCAAGTAGAGGTAGACGACATCCTTTTATAGAAATAGAGTCCTCTGAAAAGATTTTGGGACTCTAGAGGTTGGGTAACATAGAGATCTATCTGCAGAGAAACTGAGATTGACTTCAGAGCATGAGGTTTTTGAGGAACCTACCATTCTTTGGAGAGACTGGACTGGACATAAGTCCAGCAGCTGCCCTGGTCATTTTCAGTCTCCTCTAGGGAAAGAAGCTTGAAAACTTAAGAAAAATTCAGGTTACTTTGATCAGGATGTGCTTTTAAATCCCCAAATGGCCATTTCTTTTGCTTTGTAATTCAGCTGATTGAGAAAAAAACATAGAAGACAAAACAGACTTACACTCAGACACAAACACAAGCTGGTTTTAAATTCCTTTTCTTTCTCTATAGTAAAGAGTTGTTCCTTCCCTGCTTCCTGGAGAAGAATCTCTTCTCTTCTAGGGCCCCATTTCTTTACTTCTATCCTAGAGTTTCTTAGAAATTTCCCTTGTGTGGATCCTTCCTGCACCCCAGCATGGAGATCTCCACTGGGATCACTGGATCCCAGATCATTAATATTTACTCAACTGTAGATTTCCTTCCTGACTCTCTTCCAGCACTATATGAGAGATATGTCCCAGGAGTTTTCACTCTTTAATGCCATTAAATTTCCCATCTTACTAACCTGACACCTCAGACCCTATAAGATGGCCCCAGCCACTAGATATGATGCTAAATAGTCCACACTCTTACTTCTGGTCTGTGCATCAAGTGTTCATGGCTGCTGCAGAACTACTTTAGTTTCCTTCCTGGATTCATCAATAGTCTTATTTTGTGGTTCTGGGTTGGACATCCATGAGGGGGGAAAGCCTGAGGCTAATCTCTGTCTCTATCTCTCTTCCTCCCTCTTCTTCCTCTCTTCTTTCTTCTCTCCTTCTCCTCTTCTCCTTTTCCTCCTCCTCCTCCTCCTCTTCCTCCTCCTCTTTCTCCTCCTCTTCCTCCTCCTCCCCCTCCTCCTCCCCTTCTTCTTCCTCCTTCTCCTTTTTCTTCTCTCTCTCTCTCTCTCTCTCTCTCTCTCTCTCTCTCTCTCTCTCTCTCTCTCTCTCTCTCTCTCTCTCTCTCACATTCCCTTCCTCTTTCCCTTTTTCTCTTCTTTCTCTGTCTATCTCTCTGCAAAGCAATTGGGGTTATATCACTTGGTCAAGATCACATAACTACTAGCTGTCTAGGCTGAATTTGAATTCAAGTCTTCCTGGCTCCAGGGCCAAGTTTTCCCCAAAGTTTTTTGAGTGATTATGGATATAAGTTAGGAAACTTTGCAATGTTTCACAGAGGTGATACATAAATAGCACAATGAATGAAAACAGTGGTGATGAATACAACAAAAGCACTTTTCACACAAATAAAGTCAGATCTAAACAATTAGAAAAATTATCAACAGCTGATGACTGAGTTGAAACACTGTAATAAAAATGATAACTTTGTTACACTAATTTACTTATTTAATGATATACTAATCAACAAACAAAAATTATTGTATAGAGAATGAAAGTCAAGTATATTAAGGGAATTAATGGAAAAATGTAAAGGAATGTGACTTAGCAGTATCAGACTCAAAACTCTCTTATAAAGCAGTAATCATCAAAACTATCTGGTACTGGCTAAGAAACTCGCTAAGTAGTAGATCAGTGGAATAGGTTAAGGTATACAAGACACAATAGTAAATGTTCATAGTAATCTAGCATTTGATAAACTCAAAGACTTGCCTTTGAGATAAGAACTCACTATTTGACAAAAATTGATGGGAATTGTGGAAAATAATATAGCAGGAATCTGGTATAGACCAACATCTTACATTGAATACCAATATAAGGGTAAAATGGATATATGGTTAGACATAAAGAGTGATACCATAAACAAATTAGAGAGTGTAAGGAATAGTTTCCATGTGAGATCTATGGGGAAGGGAAGAGAGAAAAAGTATTATGAAATGCAAAATTGATAATTTTGATAATATAAAATTTGAAAAATTATACAAAGAAACTCAATGCAATCAAGATTAGAAGGGAAACAGAAAACTAATAAACAATCTTTCCAACAAGGGCCTCTGATAAAGGCCTCATTGCTCAAACATTTAGAGAAATGAGTCAAATTTACAAGAATACAAACTTTTCTCCAATTGATAAATGATCAAGTTTTCAGGTAGTTTTTAGATGAAAAAAAAATCTAAATTATCTATGAGTATATGAAAAAATGCCTTAAATCTCTTTTGATTAGAGAAATGCAGATTAAAACAGCTCTGCTACCACTTCACATCCATCAAATTAGCTAATATGACAGAAAAATAAGATTATAGATATAGGGGAAGATGTGGGAAAATTGGAACACAAATTCACTATTAATGGAGGTGTGAACTGATGCAACAATTCTGGAGAGCAATTTGGAGTATGATCAAAGGGCAACTACACTGTACACATTCTTTGACAGAGCAGTGCCATTACTAGGTCTGTATCCCAAAGAGAGCATTAAAAAAAGAGAAAAGCATCCACACACAAAAATATTTATAGCAGCTCTTTTTGTGATAGCAAAATTTGGAAATTGAGAGGATGCCCATCAATTGAGCAATGGCTGCACAAGTTGTGGTATATAAATGTGCTATAAACATGATAAGCAAGTAGATTTCAGAAAATCTGGAGAGACTTAGAGGAACTAACATAAAGTGAAATGAGTAGAAATAGGGAACATGATACACAGTAATAGCAACTATGGTCAACTATGAATGACTCAACTCTTCTCAGCAATATAATGATCCAAGACAATTATAAAGGACTCATTGAGGAAAATAGTATCCATACCCAGAGATATAATTGATGGAGTCTGAGTGCAGATCAAAGCATACTATTTTAATTTTATTTTTTCATGTTTTTTCCTCTTTGGATCTTTTTCTTTTTTTCACAACATGACTAATTTGGAAATATGTTTTATGTGATTGCATATTTATTATATACATATGATATATTCATACAAACACAATATGTATATATATATATTTATATAACAAATATCAAATTGCTTAATGGAGGAGGAGGGAAAAGTTTGAAACCCAAAATTTTGTTTAAAAATGCATGTTAAAATTGTCTTTACAAATAATTGCAAAAATACTATCACATATTTTAAAATAAAATGGTGGCAATGATAAATATTATTGATTTTTTTTTACTTTTAACATCATTCTATAATATAAAATGGACTCAGAGAACATAAAGAAATAAATACTCAAAATTCATTGCATTAACACAAAAATTTTAAAGTGACTTGATATAAAATAATATCTTTAATTTGTGAGGGCTAAAAGAGGGAACTATAGTCTGATTATTACTACCTATTTTCCTTGATGTTTATTTCCACTTCTTTAAGGAAAAGAATCTGTATCTCTTTTTATGAATGAGCTAATGAATTGGATAATACTTACTGTGCACCATGGCAATATATACTCTAAAGATAATTTACCCCAAAGATGATTCCATTCTATAACATTCAACTACCATGACCATAGTTCACGGACATATTACTGGAGAGTTTATTGCAATAGGATGAAAATAGTAAATTTTTATCATCACTATCATTATTGCCATCATCATCTTCATCGTTATTTTATTAAAACAATCTGGTGATTGGGTAGAATGTCAGGCTGAGAGTCAGTAGAACAAAAAGGAACATGTAGAGCAAGACCCTCGATTACATTAATAGACGTTCACGTTTTTATTAAGCTAGACATAAATAAAAATATTTTAACCTCAGACAAAACCAGCAGTAGAGTATGGGTGGGAAAGTAGTATCAACAGTGGCAGAAGACAGTCTGAAAATGTAGTTTGGTAGTTGCCAGTGAAAGGAAGAAGGGAAACTGAAAATTTAATCAGAGTTCAGAAAAGGCCTTTGATATATTTATGGCAATATGCAACCTTGGCAAGTAACACAGTGTCTTGTGCATCCTATACTTCCATAAATATATTTTGACCTGAATAGACTTCTAGTGAAATAAATTCTAGTTGCATCCAACCTAAACTGATGTTTGCTGGTGATCCATACCAGTCCAGATACTAAGATCACTGAATAAAGAATTGGCAGGAATCATGTTTTCACTTAGAGTACCATCTCCTCATTTACAACAATGAAGTTTCTGATGATTTTTTTTTCTTTATTCCTCCCATCCTTATTATTCTAAAGCCTTCTTTTGTATATAGCCCTCAAATCCTATATGATAGACTTGCGGAGAATATGTGTTTGCATATTTATAATAGCATAACAAAGGAAGGAGGAGGAAATAAAAATATCCACCTAAAGAAACATGGCTCAGGAGGGGGAAAAGTATAGTTAAGATGGGAAAAGGACAAAACTCTTCCAGAAGACAAGAAGCAAGGTGAGGGCAAAAGCTGCATGCATTCTTTCCCCTTGGGAACTGCTAGACAATAAAGATAGGATGGTCTGCTTATTTACATGGATTGCAGTTGCACAAGTCTAGTACAGACTATCTGATGTTTTCCTTAACTTCCAATTAACAAATTAGGTCAGCTAGTGGAGAGAGGCTTATCCTTGGTACATTCAGAATCTCCTATATGCTCTGAGTCCTGTATTTCTAGAAAACCGGCAGCTCAAAAAGACTTGTTCACAGGATCCTTAACAGTCCTCAATAGCATTAAGCCTTGTGCAAAGTCCTTGGGGAATATATAGATTAAAAAAGAAAGCAGCCCCTATCTTAACATTCATACCTTATGTTCTATTGGATGGTAAAACAACTTTATCACAAAATTCAGAAAACGAAGCAGGTGATTTCAGTGGAGGAACAAGCAAAAAGAAAAATCTTTTATGTGAATCTTGATGAACTAAGTGGGGATAGGGGTTAGTGAAAACAATTGGCTGAGAACTAAACTGAAATTTTTATTGTGCTTGAAGATTACTCTCATCATCAGATACAGAGTGGTTTCTATTTGGGAAGAATAAAGCTGGCTATTGAGTTTGGATGCTTTGAACTACAGTAGGGCTAATGCCAGTTAACTGTCCATGCTAAATCTGGCATAAATATAATAAATCTTTAAGATCTAAAGGCCAAAAGACTTCCTAAAGTGGCAATTTGGCTAAGATTGGAAATGACAAAAATCTAATCATGATCAGTACTGGGACTGGGCTGGTTAGTGAGCATGTACTTTTAGCCTGAGATAGGGAGACCTAGTCTCAAGAAAAAGAAAGAAAAGGGGGGAAAAGGAGGAAGAAAAAAAGAAAAAAAGGAAAAGAAGAAAGAAAATGTTTCTCAGTATTCTGTGCAATCATGCTGGATAATGCCAAATTGAATCCAAAATGATTTGATTTTTCTACAAATGTACTTCTTCATCCCTTCCTCGTCACCTTCTCCATCTCCCCAACTCCTGGGTCACTTTAGTGAAGGTATCTCTATTAAATAAGCAAAATTTAAGCTCAAATTTTTGCTCTTGGATCCACCCTGTGGAGAGTATGTAAGTCAAAACCAGATTCATGTTTTATATGTAAGCTTCCAGGTGTTGCTGATGAGTTTTCCCCAGAGATTGACCTGATAGTTTTATTCATTCATTCATTCAAGAATGCTTATTGAATGCCTACCAGGTGCAAGGAAATACTGCAAATTTGCCAATGTGGTTCAGCCTCATCCCTCAGAATGTACAAATACTGAAACAAATTAAATCAGACAAATGTGTTATTCAGTCCGTGTTCTTATTCATCCTTAGATATAAATATAAGTTTTTTCATGTGACATCCTTCACTTGTGAATGTTATACTACCAAATCCTGGTCAACTGGTCAAATATGAGTTTTGTTTCTAATAGAAGGTTTGGTTTGTCTTACCCATTGACACTTTTTTTTTCTCAGTCCCCTCTATGGCCTTTAGCATATAGCATGCATTTAATGGGGCCTGGTCAAGATGAGAAGTACAGCACAGGGAACAGAACAAAATTAATTGAGCCTCATACAAGCTTAAAGTTAGGAAATTCCCCCACCCCCCACTTTAGCACAGGTGAGCTATGACACCTGGGACATGCCTTCCAGGAAGAATCAAATTTGTCCCTGAGGTTTCAAACAGAAATAATGACTGTCCTATGGTCAAGACTTAAAGTGAATAGGATTTCAGATTTGCTGTCTTTTTTTTTAAGCCTAGGGAGATTGCATTTGGAAGTGTATACTTGTCTGGCAGAGTGTAAATGGGGTTCAGGACCTTGATTTTTGCTCAGGAAAATTCCACCTGGATGCATTGGCCCCTTAGCAATGTAATAACAGGAAGGGGAGACTCAGACTGATTGCAGAGATTGCCCCCAGCAGTAGTCAAGTATAATCTTTTAATGACTCCAGTGCTACCAGTTAGTTCAGGTGCCAGTTAAAAAAAGCTAAACTTGCTTAGGCTTCTCTTGCCTAAAGCAGACTCCAGTGCAAGGAAAGACACGGGGTTACTTCATGGAGGTCTGCGAAAAGCTTGTCAATTTCTGGGGAAGAAAATCCAAATCGACATTATAAAAGATTAGTTTTGTGTTATTAATAGTGACTTTTGGTTTTGGTTTTCCCGAACACTCAGCAAAGGAGGAAAGCTCACAGGAATAGCACAAAGGAATAATTGCTTCATACATTACATAGCACAGTAGGGAAATAATGAGTGGGAGAAAGTGACACATCTAAGAAACCCAAAGACTGACAATTCTAGTTCTGTAAAGCAGAATGCTGAGCAACCATCAAGTTTTGCCCAAAGGATAAGATAACAATTGTTGGGAATCTTTTTTGGGGGAAATGCAATTGGAGACGAGACTTAATAAAGTCCAACCCATACAACGGGATGAGATGAGTTCCTTTTCTTTTGTTCTTCCTATGTAATACAAGATAATAGCAGGAAAACAATTACATTATAACGAAAGGAATTAAACAAAGCTCCAAAACATAAATTAGAATTTAACTATGCCATTAAAAACTAATTTAATTTGCAAGCCATCATTACTAGATAATAAAGACCAACTGCAAAATGCACAACAATCTCATGTGAACACGGGGGCAAAAAAACCAACAAGTCATAAATCTCATTGAGCAGATGAGTTTCTGTTACATTAACAGAGAAAAATGCTGAATGGTTGTTTCAGTACGTAATGGAAAAAGAAGTAATGGAACCATTGGGTTGCTTAATTTTCACCACAAATGGTTTTACAGTGAAAGGAAGACTGCAGGGAAAGTTGGGGGAGTACCTACAACACAGTTTTGATTTGGTTCGGGAAGGCAATTCTCAAACTTGACAGAAAAAAAGTCATAAATATGATTTAAATTTAAGGCATTATTAAGTCAGTGCATGATCTATATGTGAATCTGCTTCATTTGAGTACAGACTGACACTGATGCAACGGCTTATGTATATCTTTTTACCTAAGGGAGAACATTGATGTCAAATTTCCCTTAATGCACCTGATAATATTGTGCCTGACAAACCAAAAATCTGTTTCTTATCTCCAAGGACATAGAAAAATGAATGAAAAAAAAAAGATTCCCATAGCTCTTCTGGGACTTCTTAGTACTTATCACTTAAAGACTTTTGTACAGACTTGAATGTACTGGAGTAGAGAAGGACTGGAAAAGCATATACAAGACTATACTGCCATAAACAAGAATGATACTAAAAGTAAGTCAAACTCTAGAAAAATGCAATGGCTAATTTAGTTCCAGATGGGGAGGGGAGGAGAGGGCCCCAAGAGCAGAGCTTTTGCTATCAGATGCTATATTACCAGTTGGTCTTGCTTAATTATTTTTTGGGGCGGCTTACAAAGGAGAGTTCAGTGGTAATTTATCGGACATGACCACGGTATGACAATGAAAACAGAACGAAATAAAAGCACTGATCAATATCACTAACATTTCCTTCCTGATTAGAAAGCCATTCTAATTATTACAGACATCTTAAAATAGAACTGAGTTACAGAAGAATAACAGAGACCGCTTAAAGATCCTGCATGCTTTCTAGACAAACACAGCTAATGCTAGGAGGCTGTAAGTATTCTTGGGAGAACAAACATTTGTATTTATTTTCTACTTACATGGCTGCTGGGTAAACATCGAATCAGAAGCCCACTCCAACCCAATCCCTTGTCAATTACCAGGCTGACGTAACGAAATCTAGCCAGCAGATGGCAGCATAGCTCTTTGCTGCAAATGCAACCATTTCAGCATCCTGCTTTTAAAAAGTAACGGCGATTTATGTGGGATGGTGAGGAAAGCGCACGTGTCCCACCTAGTTGCCTCATTCCATCAGGGCTCATCCAACTTTCCTACGTAGCCTTTCATTTCAATCCATCTTTATAGGACTTGGCACTCCTCCCTATTTATAGAAATTACCATATCGATTTTCCCAAAAGGTCACCCATTAAATTATAGCAGGAGCAATTTCATTAAATAGCTTGGTTGTTCTATATAGTTAGACATGTTAATTGAATGTTTTATGTTTCCTCCAAAGGTAACAAATGGTAATGTAGCGATCACCATTGTTCTCCTGGGAAGGAAATTAAAATTATAACATCTTTGTGTGCATTATATAGATAAATGTAAATATTTATCTATATGTATATACATTTATCTATATAATGCACACAAAGATGTTACATATTTTAATGATATAATGATAAATATATATAGATATATTTATATATAGAGAGATATGTAGCTATATCTAGACATATCTATTTATGTAGATAGAGATACACACATATATTCTGCTTTTTTTTTTTTTTGGCTAGGTTTCCATAATTAAAGCTAGCATTCATATAGACCAGCAAGTTTGCAAAGCACCTTTGAAACATTGCTCATTTAACCCTCAAGAATCTATAGGTTAAGTGACTTTCCCACAGTCACAGAGCTAATAAATGTCAGAAAGGGATTTTGAATGCAGGCTTTCTCTGATTTGTAGTTCTATCTCTTGTGTCATGTCAGGAAACCTTGTGGTTGTGTGGACCACAGAATGGCTCTCCAGGTTTCTGACTCTTTCTCTGATGGCTAGTTGACAAAAAGTTTAAAGTCTCTGCTAAAATTATTAATAGAAAATGACATATTGCACCACCATGGGCTGAAGCAGGGCATTTTCTGATGAACTTTGTAAAAAAGATCCTTAGTGAGAATAAAAACTTTAAGATCCAGTAATATGGAAGAGAAAACAGAATGTCAATATTGAGGTAACTTTAAGGTGAGAAAATTAAACAGTATTTATCAATACACATATTATTGATTTCTAAAAAAATATTTATTTCTCTGGATGCAGATAGTACTTTCCTTCATAGGTCCTTTGCAATTAAAAGTATTTATAATAGTCAAAATGACTCATTTATGCAAAGTTGTTCTTAAAACAATATTGCTGTTGCTGTATACAGTGTTCTCTTGGTTTGGTTCATTTCACTGTGTTTTTCTGAGATCATCAAGCTCATCATTTCTTATAGCACAGTAGCAGTCCATCACAATCATGTATTACAACTTTGATAGGGAAAGAATGCATAGTTATATTAATTTCTTCTCATGTTAACTTTTTTATTTAGGGTTTCATCATTATATTCTCATCATCATTATTTTGGTATTGCCTTTAGTATTTAATATAGGGTTTTTTTTGGCTTTTATTTTTATAACTGAGTAACTTCTGGATCAATTGCTTTTTCCTCCATTTTCTTCTCCCATCTCTTCCTACTCCCCCCAAAAAAACCCAATATTTTTTTCTGCAGTGGAAAAGAGGAATCTTATTTTATATATTTATTTTATATCTATTGTATCTTATTTTATAGTTCCAGTTGGCTAGAGATGAAAAATATTTGCTTTAAGAAACCCTAATAAAGGTTTTATAATAATAATAGCCATTTTTATCAATAAAAAGAATAAGATAATGATAATCACATCTGACATTCATATAATGCTTTAAAAGTTGCAAAATGCTTCATATATTAAGTCCTAATGGCAGCTAAGTGGAATAGTGGATAGAATCAGAACAATCTGAGTTCAAATCTGCACCAAGCTGTGTGATCCTGGGCATGGCATTTCACCTCTCTGTCTCAACTTTCTCATCTGCAAAATGAGGGTGATTATAGTATTTACCTCTAAGGATTGTTGTAAAGATAAAATAAGATATTACTGGTGGGTTTTGTCAACCTTAAAACACTATATAAATATTAGATATTTAATCATTTCATTTCATCTTCAAAATAATCCTATGAAATAGGTGGTATAGGTCTTACGTAAATCCTCATTTTACAGATAAAGAAATACTTGTTGACTTTGGAGAACTCTTAGCTTGTGACTATCTTCCTCCCAATTCATTTACTCCTTTTTGCTACTAGATTTATCAACTTCATAGAGCAGCAAATGATGTAAGTGCTGTGTCTGACCCATTTCTCACTGCAATAGCATCTTGCTGCTACCAATTCCGGGACCCTCTTGTCTCCAGAAGAGATGGATTCTTCCTGGCAGAGGGTACTGCTGTCATCACTTCAGAGACAAGTCTAGATTATAATATCCGCAGGGTTCTTGCTCTATGCTGTGTCTGTGGATGTGATTACTTATTACTTAAGCAGAGTACTTCTTCAGACACTCCTAGGTTTTAGCCTTGGCAGGGTCTTCTTCCTGTGTCATAATTCATTTAAATGCAATTCACTGAGGTGGAGGCTGCTGAATTTTAGATACAGACATAATATTTTAGCATAGCTGAAGTTATTAGGGAATCTAGCCTTTCTATTCTTTAATCATTTGAATCAATACTGGTCCATTGGGCAGAGTGATCTTCTCATTCCATTTTCCCAAGAAAGAAACTGAGGCATAATAGCAGTGAAGCTCATTTCAGAAGGGATATTGAGTAAAGAACAAAGCTGGCTTGCTGCTGGACATATAGAAATCTTTCTCACAAGGTTTTGGGTACTTTCTTTACCCCCATACTTTAAGTCTTAGTTTTTTCATTTTTTAAAATGAGGAGGGGAAACTTGATGACTTCAGAAGTCCCTTACAGTTCTATTATTCTATGATCCATAATTTAGGGGACAAGGAAAATCAATCAGTTCTGTCAATCACTTTCATGAAACCATGATGATAACAATAATACTATTTCCACATCATTCGTGAAATAAAAGTATTCAGGAGACTTTGGATTAAAACCAAAGCAAAAAAATTATTTCCATTGGTCATTGCCTCTAAATATTTTAATTCTCTTCTTCAGCCAGCTCAGGGCATATATATGGATCAATTCCATCAACCTCCACTGCTTTAGACCTTATTGCGGTGGAGCCCCATTGAAAGCCAGCAGTTCAGAATACAATTGCTGATACATAAGACTCTATGGATTCATTTAATAATAATATAATCATAACTAACATTTATATAGCCCTTTCTATAGTGCTTTTCATGTGTTATCTCATTTGGATTTCAAAAGAACCTAGAAGATAGATTTTTTAAGTATTCTGATTTTATTTTTAAGTTAATATAATTTTTCTAGAGGTAAAAATGTATTTTCCTTTTCTTCCATCTTTGCCCCCTTCCCCTGGAGAAGCAATTCCCTCCAAAACTCAGCCTTTCCCACATTTAAACAGATATACATAGTCAAGCTAAACTAATTATCACCTAACAATAATCCAAACAATATTTATGCATCCTGAGCATATTACCTCTCTGTCAGGAGGTGGGTAGCATGCTTTATCATGGTTATTATTATTATTCCTATTTTAAACATAAAGAAACTGAGTCTTAGCCAGAGTCATATTTTATGGCATCATCTGAGGCTGGATTTGATATTCCTTATTCCAAGTCCTTAAAGCACTGTACCTCCCAGATCCCACTATCTTTTTTTTAAATTAAAGCTTTTTATTTTCAAAATATATACATGGATAACTTTCAACATTAATCCTTACAAAATCTTATGTTCTAAATTTCTCCCTCCCTTTCTCTTACCCCCTCCCCATGACTATAAATAATCCAATATATGTTGAACATGTGCAATTCTTCTACACATATTTCCAG
This sequence comes from Sminthopsis crassicaudata, assembly GCF_048593235.1. Taxonomy (NCBI): domain Eukaryota; kingdom Metazoa; phylum Chordata; class Mammalia; order Dasyuromorphia; family Dasyuridae; genus Sminthopsis; species Sminthopsis crassicaudata. The sequence goes on from NC_133622.1 coordinate 55,083,485, forward strand.
TTATCATGATGCATAAGTACAGTAAGATGTAAAAGGAAAAAATGAGAAAGAAAATAAAATGCAAGCAAACAACAACAAAAAGTGAAAATATTATGTTGTGACCCACATGCAGTTCCCATAGTCCTCTCTCTGGGTGCAGATGGCTCTCTTCATCACAGATCATTGGACCTGGCCTGAGTCCAGATCCCACTTTCTTAACCTTCTTTGCTCCTCATTGGGGAATTTGAAGTGCACATAATGGTCTCTGTGACATTTCTTCCTTGTATCTTACTTAGGTTGCAGTGAGTTCATGAGTAGAGACCATACAAAGTGGCTGCCCTATATAGAAATAATGCACATTTGTGATAAATAGGGCTTGATAAAATGCCTGCTTCAAGGAATGTGCATTAAAAAAACTGCTTCCAAGGAAAAATCAGGCAACATAGCTGCAAATTGTTGTAAGTACCTTGTTCTCTCTCCACTCCTTCCCTGTCCTTTAGGGGATAAGAATCCCCAACTTCCTTAGGAAACAGAAAGATTTGGCTTGTTTCCTTGGTGCAGCCTTTTCTTCTCTGTGTTTTAGTTTCTGCCTTGGCTTCATTGAATATGAAAGCTTCTAGCAAACCAGAAGAGCAATTATTACAAATTCATTTCAAAATATTTGAAAAAGGCTTGTGCATTCTCCCTGATAGAGCCTGGTGGGTCTAGCTGGGTTCAGCCTTGTTAAAGCACTATTTCACTTCACTATCATCCACAGTGCCTTGGTGCCTCATCTAGAATGTCCCCCAGAGGTACTTCTGTATTTTATGGGCACATTGAAGACTTAGATGACTTGAGTGCTGGGTTAGGAATAATTCATAGTACAGTGGAACTGCTTGCCTCTGTCCAGCCTCAGGCATTGCTGTGAATTTCACCTGTACCAAGTCCACAAAATATTAAATTCTTTCGAAAGGAAGGAAATGAGCATTTATTAAGTGCCTATCATGTGTCAGGTGTCGTGTTAAACATTTAATAAATATTATCTCATTTGATCCTTACAACCTTGGGACATGAATTATTATTATCCTCATTTTATAATTAGGGAAACTGATGTGATTAGAGATTAATGGCTTGTCCAATATCGCACCATTAATATTTAATTATAAAATTTATTAAACATTTATATAAATTATATTATCTATTTTATATAAATTATATAATTTGCTAAAATTATATAATTTAATTATAAAATTAAATTTGAATTCAGGTCTTCTTGATTTCAGGTCTAACATTCTGTATACCTATCTGCCTTTAGAAGGCAGGTGTAGCTTTACAACAGATTTAAGTATATAAAAACATCTAATTCTATACTAACAAAACATTTCAGAGGTCTCCAGGAACTAGTTAGACAGTTATCTTCTCTGGACCCATATTGCTGCCATAATTTGAGGATATGAGTGAAGGACTGAACCTCCACAAATGCTCATGGCTTCTCACCCGTGATTTGTAGTACTTTTGCAAAGAGCTTTAAAATCTCTGATCTTTTGTATTTCCTCATGAGGCTGAAAGAGGCCAAGCTATAATGATCTCAGATGGATCGTGGAAGGGAGCAGGAGATTCCTGGCCAGTGGTGTCTGGTGCAGTTACTGCACGTAAAATCTGGGAGCATCTCATTGTGGGAGTTGTGGATTATGGAACTTCCCTAAGATTATGTACATCCATTTAGTATTCAAGTGCATTTCAATGAATGGACAAGCATAGTGACATAAGCATTTTTATTAGATGAGGAAATTCCTTCCACCAATGTAGACTACAACTCATCCATGGCTAAGCAGCTGGATCTAATCATGGCTTAGTAGAGAATATCACTGCATTTGAGTCCTTGACTTCAGATCCTGTTTCGGATGCTTGCTAGATATCTGACTTTTTTTAAAAATAAGTTTTTTAAATCACCTGAGCTTCAGATTCCATAAAGTGAGAAAACTGGACTAGTTAGATCCTTTCTACTTCTAGATCTGTAAATTTACTAGGAAACTTATAAGTGGGCTTTCTGAGGCATGGAAAAATTGTGTCTTGCCAGATATCCCACAGCTAATAAGCATCAGAGAAAGCATTTAAAGCCATGTCTTCTTGACTCTAAAACAAGCACACTATTATTGAGCCATATTTCTTTTAATTTTCAGAAAAGCTTCTGAAAAATATGCTGTGATGGAATCTCAACGACTGACAAAGACATGTGGACTAATATGCTGTGAGGATGCCTTATTATTTAATCAAACCAGCAGTGTTCAGTTGGAGCAAAGACATGGAGATTGGAGACGAAATGTCATATACATGGAACAAGTTGTTTGAACCTCCACTGTAAGAGGGGAGTCGGGAAAAATCAGCTTAGAAAGAAAAGCTGGAATTAGATTTTAAGGGTTTTTAAATGCCAAATACAGGAATTTCTGTTTTATCCTAGAAGCAATGGAAACCTACTTCTTGGTTCGTGGAGCAACAGGATCAAACCCATGCTTTAGAAACTACTATTATAATTGAAAGGTACAAAATATTTACACACATTTGTTAAACAATCAGCATTTCTTTATGAAAAGGAAAAGTAGGAGTTTGGGCCAAGGAAGAAGACAGATAGAAGCTATAACTTAGTTATCATGCTGCCATTCCCCTTATGTACTTTTTCAGAAGAGAGGGACTGGCCAGATTGCACAACCTATAATGGATTGGACCAAATTTATCTATCCTCCAGCCTTCATTTTGTAAACTTTCAAATGAATTCAATTATAAGCTTAATGGAATATGGGATAATTGAAACAGATCTTACCTTTTGGATCCCTCATCTTCTTTAGAAAGATTTTTTACTGAACTTCACTTTATCCCATTATAAAATCTCCTGCTTGGAAAGGGCATCTAGTCCAACTATATCTGAAACAGGTTTCTACAACATCCCTAGTAAGGGGTAAACTGATCCCCTGTGAATCAGCCTATTTCACCTCTTGACATCCAGGCTAAATTACCTTTCTACTTTACTTCTGAAATCCTTCAACTTTGGATTTTACTACTCTTTGTATTGTACTTGGGCTTGTGTTGTACTCTGAATTCTAGTAAGTTTTTTTTAACATCAATCCTTATAATTTCCTGGCTTAACACTTCTCCTGCATCTTAATAGTTTTCAAATCTAGAAAATGATATTAACATTTATGTAATGTTTAAAGGTTTCGGAAATTTTTCAAACATTGTCTTAAGTGATCTTCACTGTGATCCTGAGGTAAAATCTGTAAGTCTTCTTGTTGCCAGAATGGCATAAAAGATAGAGAACTCTGATTTTACATCCTGACTTTGACATGTATTAGCTGTGGGACCCTGATCAATCCTTACACTTGACCATGAACAGTGTTTTAGGCAGTTTTTAAAGACTATTGGTTGCAGATAAGATGCTGACTTTGATTGGTTGACAGGATTTCCTTACCTGGATTTCCCTAACCCAAAGAAATCCCTGTTCCTATTTTTACAGAAGAGGAACTTGAAGCTGAAAGGAGTGAAGTGATTTGCCGGTGGTTGAACAGTCACTAAATATTTCTCATAATCCATTTCCATTGCTCTATCCACTTTGGCATGCTGCCTCAAATAGATAAAGAGGCAAGAAAATGAAAGTTACAACAGGATAGGAAGATGGTGACTTACCATTTTCTCTCCCACTCATATATTCCACCATTTCCATAAAGATTTTCTTGCTCATATAGAAGCTAGGTTCAGCCATGGATAGAAAGCCTATTTTTGTTATCAATTCCCCAAAGCATCTTATCCACGGCTCGGCATGAGGTAGATACTCCATAAATAGTGTTGATGACATATCATATGACATATGCTTTACTAATTGTATTGACTATATTTATAGATACAAAAATATAGTTGTCAAAGATTTTAGTATACTCATTTCCCAATTTTAAATATCCATAAATAATAGATGTTGGATTAAGACATTAGAACTCTGATCAACATGGTTACATAATTACCAATTTACTTATCTTGACTTCAGGGGACTGATGGAAAATCGTACTTTTCTCTTTTTAGTGGAGAGTTGATAGAATGTAGGTGATGGATGAAGCCAGTAGGCATGACCAATGTGTATGTGTGTGTGTTTGTGTATGAGAAAGAAAGAGAGAGAGTCAGACTGATAGACAAACAGACAGAAAGAGACATAGGTAGAGACAGAGAAAGAGAAGGAGGGAGAGAGAGACAGAAAGGGAGAGGGAGAGACAGAAAGAGAAGAGAGATAGGGAGAGAGACAAAAAGAGAGAGAGACAGAGGCAGAGACAGAGAGAGGAAGAGAGAAAGAAAAAGAGAGAGAAGAGAGACAGAGACAGCAAGAGAAAGAGAGAGAGAGAGAAAGAGAGAAAGAGAGAAGAGAAAGAATGATATGTGGTTATTGGTAAAAGACATCTATATGGAAATATCATTAAAGTATTTTCTGAGAAAAAGACCCAGAAGTTGTTCAAGACATCAAACTACCTATTTCAGTTTTCTGTAGTGACCTTTCTATGTTCTCTAACCTTTAGCAAGGTGTATAGCCAATCAGTATCTTAGCTTCACTGCTTTGAAAATTGAGTAATCCTTACTGCCTCTTGCCTTAGGAACATGATGAAGAGCAATGAAATAATACCTGGAAATTGCTTTTTCTTCGCCCTGACAAAGGTGTTATACATTTGCAGCTCATTATCTCACATTATGCCTTCTCTCTGCCAACAGCGGAGCATTGTAGAGCTACTCCCTTTTCTTCCTCTATAATCAGACAGTCTTTCCTGTCTTTGGGGGGCTTAGTGGGCTGCTTTCTATGAGAAAGTCTTATCCCACCAACACATACATGCTTTATATTCTTCCAAATATGGGGAAATATTTATGGTTTTACAAAAAGTCAAACATGGTTTTTGATGAGCATGGTAGGAGCACAGAGATTGTAACAGATGCATCCCTTACTTGGTGAAATATTTCAACTTTATCTCCTCCCACATTGAGAGTATATTTATCATTGTCCTTTATACCTGAAGAGGCTGTTGCTGCTGGTGATGTGGCTGTCTGGGTAAATGAGAGCAACTGTGAAGTCTGTATATGCTCTAATATCTTTGTCCCTTTGGGCACCTGTCTAGGAGTAATTGTGTGCAGTTTGCCGGGATGTTTATGTTTGGGTCTGTTTTTCCCTTAATTGAGTGGGGCTCAAAATAAGCACCCCTTTTTCATTTCTGGTTACCACCATTTGGACCGTGTTTTTTCATAAATAGAACAGTGGACTTGGAGTTATGAACACCTGTTTGGAAACTTGCCTTGGGTATTTACTAGCTCTGTGACCCTAGACAGATCACTTCTCTTTGAGCCTGAGCTTCTTCACCAGTGAAATGGGGATAATATAAACCATTCCATTTTATAGGATATAATGAGGATCAGATAACATAAGTTTGTTAAAATGCTTTGTGAAAGTTAAAGGGCTACATAAATTTAAGCAATTATTAGTCATTCCTGAAATGTAAAGATCACCCATATGGTATCTTTCTCTTTGAAAGCTCCTTGGATTTTTAGTTTCATCAGATCATGGTCTACTCTTCTACTTCTTAGCTACAGCCTGCCTTTTAGTGCTCATTGTCAATGTTCACTGAGAATCAGTCATCAAGCATTTAATATGCTTTCACTATGTGACTTGTCATGTGCTAAGCACCGGGTAATTACTTAGTACTCTATTCTCAGGAAATCCTTGTTACATTAATAGGAGATAGATATCATTATCCTCCTTTTAGGGATAAGAAAACTGATACCAAGAGGAAGTAAGTGACTTGCTGATTTAACCCCATGTCAATACAAAGACTTCTTAAATCTCTGCTAAGTCTGGAATCAAATGTAAACCAAAATGTAAATTTCGAGTCAACAGCAACCTTGCTTTTTAAAGCTGAAACTGTGCCCAGTTTAGGAATTGGATGATGAGTTCATAGTTTGTCTGACTGTCCCTCAAGTTACCCATAGAATTATTTTCTCTAATGAGGACTCTAGGACAAGTAGAATGCAGTAGAATGAGTGGTTTGAACTTGGGCTGAAATCCAGGTACTTCTTTCCTTCAAAGGTTTACCTGGGACAGGGCATGTAACCTCCCCTATGTTTTTCTGACTACAAGACCTCTCTATGGATACTCTTAGCTTTACTTTTTAGAATATTAGAAGTGTGATTGGAGAATGTGTGAATGGAACCCAACAAAACAGCCCAAACATTGAAAATATATAGAATGGCTTCTTTGAATCAGTCTCTGATTTTGAATTTGTGTTGTATTTCATCTGGTCATTTTTGAATACTTTGACAACTTGAATTCATTAATTCTTCCAACTCTGGTGTAAGTTGGGTCAGGGATATGTGAAGTATTATGTTCCATTTATAGAAACTGAGTGACATGCCATTTTATGGGTAAATACTGGACTTTCAGACTTACTGTCTCTAAAAATGAGACCACAATTCATTCTTCTTTAATGTGCAATTTTCCAATTTGCTTAAAAATCAACACAGGGAGCTTTCATCTTCTTTTTTTGGGGGAGTGATAGTTTCACATTTTGTTTGCAGAATTGTACCTGTAAATGCTTTCATTCTTCAGTAGATCTGTCTACTTATGTGTGTGTATGTGTAAACCATAATAAATAAGGAGTTCCACATGAAAATATTTTTTTGCTTTTATTTTTTTAGTTGATTATATGCTGAAGGCCTTTGATAAAACATAAGGAGTTAGATATTAGCTTCTATGACTATATCATTTTAAATTGTGAGCAGAAATCAATTGTCATCCATTTGCTTCTTCTTCCCTTCCTAGTGATTATGTCACCATCAAATAATAATTAAATAGTTACATGTATTTAACAACACAAAATAACATTAGAAATTGTTCTTTATTTTGGCTATACTATTCTCCAGGTTTCATCTGGAAAATGGGGATTAATAAATGTTAGGTTCTTACTAAGTGCTAATGAGATAATGAGATATTAGGTTCTTACTAAGTGCTAAGTCGGTACTTGGAAATTCTCTAGTTCTGGCCTTTACTGGGAGTTTTTACTTGTGAATTCCTGGGGAAGAGCTTGCATGCTTAGGAGGAGCAAGTTCATTGGTTGAAGTAATTTTCCCCATAACACAGGATCTAGCAGCGTCCACATTAAAAGAACGCAGGGCCTGGAACATGATATTCCGAAAGGCTAAGGAACTTGGTATGCAGCCGAGAATAACTTACCCAGCAAGAATGAGCATCGTTTTCCAGGGAAGAAGATGGACATTTAACGAAATAAATGAATTCCATCTATTTTTGATGAAAAAACCAGACCTACATAAGAGGTTTGATCTTCAAATACAGAACTCAAGAGACTTCTAAAAAAGGTAAAAAGAAATCTTGAGAACTATACTTCTGTCAAAAAAATATGTAAAGAACATATGTACAATTTGTCTTAGAAACTAGAGGTGGAAAGGAGATTATATCATAAAAAAGTATAAAGTGGTGGTACTACATCTCATGAAGAGGCAAAGGTAACCTATTATATCTGAGAGAAAGAAAGGAGGGAGATGAACATAGCGTGTATCAATAGACATATTCGATTTATGGTGAAACTTCCACTTCATTGAAAAGTGAAAGGGAAGGAGTAAGCTAAGGGGAAGGGAATACAGTAATTTCGAGGAAAAGGGGTAAAATAAGGGGAGGATCTTTAAGGTGGGGGAGGGATCCTAAAAAGGGAGGGCTGTGAAAAGCAAGTGGTGTTTACCAGTTTAATACTGGATAGGAGGGTAAAAGGGAAGGAAAGGGGAAAAGCATAAGCAGGGGTTAATAGGATGGCAAGCAATATAGAATTAGTCCTTCTAACCATAAATGTGAATGGGGCAAACTGCCTCATAAAGAGGAAGCAGTTAGCAGACTGGATTAAAAGTCAGAATCCTACTATATGTTGTTTACAGGAAACACACCTGAAACAGGATGAGACATTCAAACTAAAAGTAAAAGGGTGGAGCAGAATCTATTATGCTTCAGGCAAAACCAAAAAAGCAGGAGTAGCCATCCTCATCTCAGATCAAGCAAAAACAAAAATTGATCTAATTAAAAGAGATAAGGAAGGGCATTATATCCTGCTAAAGGGAAGCATCAATAGTGAAGCAGTATCAATATTAAACATGTATGCACCAAGTGGTGCAGCATCTAAATTCTTAAAAGAGAAATTAAGAGAGCTGCAAGAGGAAATAGATAGCAAAACTATAATAGCGGGAGATCTCAACCTTGCACTCTCAGAATTAGATAAATCAAACCACAAAATAAATAAGAAAGAAGTCAAAGAGGTAAATAGAATACTAGAAAAGTTTGATATGATAGATCTTTGGCGAAAGCTAAATGGAGACAGAAAGGAATATACTTTCTTCTCAGCAGTTCATGGAACCTATACAAAAATTGATCATATACTAGGGCATAAAAACCTCAAAATCAAATGCAGTAAGGCAGAAATAGTAAATGCATCCTTTTCAGACCATAATGCAATCAAAATAACATTTAATAAAAAGCCAGGGGAAAATAGACCAAAAAATAATTGGAAACTAAATAATCTTATACTAAAGAATGATTGGGTAAAACAGCAAATCATAGACATAATTAATAACTTCACCCAAGAAAATGACAATAATGAGACATCATACCAAAATGTGTGGGATACAGCCAAAGCAGTAATTAGGGGAAGTTTTATATCTCTACAGGCCTACCTGCATAAAATAGAGAAAGAGAGGGCCAACGAATTGGGTTTACAACTAAAATTGCTAGAAAAGGAACAAATTAAAAACCCCCAGACAAACACAAAACTTGAAATTCAAAAAATAAAAGGTGAGATTAATAAAATTGAAAGTTAAAAAACTATTGAATTAATTAATAAAACTAAGAGTTGGTTTTATGAAAAAACCAACAAAATAGACAAACCCTTAGTAAACCTGATTAAAAAAAGGAAAGAGAAAAAGCAAATTGATAGTCTTGAAAATGAAAAGGGTGAACTCACCACTAATGAAGAGGAAATTAGAACAATAGTTAGGAGCTACTTTGCTCAACTTTATGCCGATAAATTCGATAACTTAAATGAAATGGAAGAATACCTTCAAAAATATAGCTTGCCCAGATTAACAGAGGAAGAAGTAAGTAGTTTAAATAGTCCCATCTCAGAAAAAGAAATAGACCAAGCTATTAACCAACTTCCTAAGAAAAAGTCCCCAGGACCAGATGGATTTACAGGTGAATTCTACCAAACATTTAAAGAACAACTAACTCCAATGCTATGTAAACTATTTGAAAAAATAGGGATTGAAGGAGTCCTACCAAATTCCTTCTATGACACAGACATGGTACTGATACCTAAACCAGGTAGATCGAAAACTGAGAAAGAAAACTATAGACCAATTTCCTTAATGAATATTGATGCTAAAATCTTAAATAAGATATTAGCAAATAGACTTCAGAAAATCATCCCCAGGATAATACACTATGACCAAGTGGGATTTATACCAGGAATGCAGGGATGGTTTAATATTAGGAAAACTATTAGTATAATTGACCATATTAATAATCAAATTAATAAAAACCATATGATCATCTCAATAGATGCAGAAAAGGCATTTGATAAAATCCAACATCCATTCCTACTAAAAACGCTTGAGAGTATAGGAATAAATGGACTATTCCTTAAAATAATAAGGAGCATATATTTAAAACCTTCAGTAAACATCATATGTAATGGTGATAAACTAGAACCTTTCCCTGTAAGATCAGGAGTGAAACAAGGTTGCCCACTATCACCATTACTATTCAATATAGTACTAGAAACTCTAGCCTTGGCAATAAGAGCCGAGAAAGAGATCCAAGGAATTAGAGTAGGAAATGAAGAAATCAAATTGTCACTTTTCGCAGATGACATGATGGTATACTTAGAGAACCCCAAAGACTCTGCTAAAAAGCTATTAGAAATAATTCAGAATTTTAGCAAAGTCGCAGGATACAAAATAAATCCACATAAATCCTCAGGATTTTTATACATTACCAACACAATCCAACAGCAAGAGATACAAAGAGAAATTCCATTCAAAATAACAGTCGATAGTATCAAATATTTGGGAATATATCTACCAAAGGAGAGTCAGGAATTATATGAGCAAAATTATAAAACACTTGCCACAAAAATAAAGTCAGATTTAAATAATTGGAAAGACATTCAATGTTCTTGGATAGGCCGAGCGAATATAATAAAGATGACAATACTCCCCAAACTAATCTATTTATTTAGTGCTATACCAATCAGACTCCCAAGAAACTATTTTAATGACCTAGAAAAAATAACAACAAAATTCATATGGAAGAATAAAAGGTCGAGAATTGCAAGGGAACTAATGAAAAAAAAGTCAGAGGAAGGTGGTCTAAGTGTACCTGATTTAAAGCTATATTATAAAGCAACAGTCACCAAAACCATTTGGTATTGGCTAAGAAATAGACTAGTTGATCAGTGGCATAGGTTAGGTTCACAGGACAAGATAGTGAATAAAAATAGCAATCTAATCTTTGACAAACCCAAAGATCCCAAATTTTGGGATAAGAATTCATTATTTGACAAAAACTGCTGGGAAAACTGGAAATTAGTATGGCAGAAACTAGGCATGGACCCACATTTAACACCACATACTAAGATACGATCAAAATGGGTCCAAGATTTAGGCATAAAGAACGAAATCATAAATAAATTGGAGGAACAGGGGATGGTTTACCTCTCAGACTTGTGGAGGAGGAAGGAGTTTGTGTCCAAGGGAGAACTAGAGACCATTATTGATCACAAAATAGAACATTTTGATTACACCAAATTAAAAAGTTTCTGCACAAACAAAACTAATGCAAACAAGATTAGAAGGGAAGTAACAAATTGGGAAAACATTTTTACAGTTAAAGGTTCTGATAAAGGCCTCATCTCCAAAATATACAGAGAATTGACTTTAATTTATAAGAAATCAAGCCATTCTCCAATTGATAAATGGTCAAAGGATATGAACAGACAATTTTCAGATGATGAAATTAAAACTATTTCCACTCATATGAAAGAGTGTTCCAAATCACTATTGATCAGAGAAATGCAAATTAAGACAACTCTGAGGTATCATTACACACCTGTCAGATTGGCTAAGATGACAGGAACAAATAACGATGAATGTTGGAGGGGCTGTGGGAAAACTGGGACACTGATGCATTGTTGGTGGAGTTGTGAAAGAATCCAACCATTCTGGAGAGCAATCTGGAATTATGCCCAAAAAGTTATCAAAATGTGCATACCCTTTGACCCAGCCATACTACTACTGGGCTTATACCCCAAGGAACTACTAAAGAAGGGAAAGGGACCTGTATGTGCCAAAATGTTTGTGGCAGCCCTTTTCATAGTGGCTAGAAGCTGGAAGATGAATGGATGTCCATCAATTGGAGAATGGTTGGGTAAACTATGGTATATGAATGTTATGGAATATTATTGTTCTATAAGAAATGACCAACAGGAGAAATACAGAGAGGCCTGGAGAGACTTACATCAACTGATGCTGAGTGAAACGAGCAGAACCAGAAGATCATTATACACTTCAACAATGATACTGTACGAGGATGTATGCTGATGGAAGTGGATTTCTTCAACATAGAGAAGAGCTAATCCAATTCCAATTGATTAATGATGGACAGAACCAGCTACATCCAGAAAAGGAACACTGGGAAATGAATGTAAACTGTTATTTTTACCTTCTGAATCCAATTCTTTCTGTGCAACAAAAAATTCGGTTCTACACACATATATTGTATCTAAATTATACTGTAATATATTTAACATATATAAGACTGCTTGCCATCTGGGGGAGGGGGTTGGGGGAGGAAGGGAAAAAATCTGAATAGAAGTAAGTGCAAGGGATAATGTTGTAAAAAATTACCCATGCATATGTACTATCAAAAAATGTTATAATTATAAAATAAAATAAAAAATTTAAAAAAAAAATTTGAATTTAAAAAAAAAAAAAAAAAAAAAAGAAGTAATTTTCCCCAGAAGCCCTTGCATTATCCCATGCCCATTCTCTGGGAGGATAAAAGAGGGCAGCTCTGGAGGAAAGAGTTTTGTCTGGACAAGACTTGAGGCTGCTCTCTGCAGGAAGGGAAGTCGGCTCTCTAGGAAGAAGAATCTGTCCGAGAGATTTGAGTTGACAACAGATCTCCTCCCAGAGAGCGATTGGCAGCTTCTGCAGACAACAGCACGTTACAAATAAAAACATCTACCTCATAAGAGTTGTTATGAGAATCAAATGCGTTATCATGTGTAAAGTGCTTTGCAAACCATAAAGTATCATAAACATGTTAGCTTATAAATAACAATAATAATGAGACCTGATGCTATTGATGGATGCTTTGATTTTGACCAAACTTGTCCTGTTATTCTTTTTTATGCTTTAACCAGGGAATTTTTGCCCTTACCTTGGACCTAGAAAAGAGGAACTAATAGTGATTCATAGGCCTGACTTCCCTGCCATTCCTAACTAAGGTAGGCAGAGAAATGTCTTGTTATTCATGTGCTGGAAAAGAAAAGCTCCATCAGGGAAATGAACATCTTATTGAGGGGACATGTGGCTAAGTGTTAACTTGAAACTGTTCTGAGCTCTGTCCCTGAAATTCAAGTCAAAGAAAGACTTTGCTTGTTCATTGTCATGGAAACTAGAGGAAAGGATAAACTCTAATTTAGACTGGAGGTGATGACACAATTCTTTATTTTAAAAATATTATTATTGATATCTTTAGTTTTTAGCATCTCTTATATTTCCCTGCCTTTTTCCTTTCTCTCAGAGAGTCAGCTCTTACAAAAAGAAAAAATCATAAGTGACTTTCTGAAGACCTCAGAGCATAGATTAAGAAAGGATTTTATTGTCTAAATTTATAATTAAAGGAAAATCTAAATTTAAGTTGGATATTATTTTCATTATCAATGTATTTTTTTCAACTTTCAAGTTCATGGATTTCCTATGAAATCTATCATTGGATCCCTAAGAGTCCAACTTAGTAATCTTTGTCTCAGTTATTTTTCTTTTCTCCTTAAATGGTTTCTCTCCCCTCTTCATTGTCTCTGTCTCTCTGTCTTTTTGTCTTTCTCTGTCTCTCTGACTCTCTCTCTTTTTTTCATTCTCTCATCCATCATCTCTCATAATATCTTCCATCCATCCATCCATTCATTTATGCATTTATTTATATTTATTTCCCTCTGTCCCTTCACCCCATTCCTTCAAATCAAGATTATATAACCTGCTTGAATTTAGGGTCTGTTTTTCATATTTGTCTTTGCATTTGAATAGTAGTTCCCATACAGTAGGAATAAAATAAATGTCTGTTGAATTGAAACAAGAATAGGGTCTACTAAATGCCTGTGTAGTGGCTGTAGAGAGATGACAGGTGACAGAACTCTGAAGATCTTTTTGTAAACCTAAACTCATTTTATTACTTAAGCCTATAATGTCTCATCTTCACTTTCTATTCTCTTTTTGTCATCCCATCTTCTGCTTAATATTTCATCAGAGATCAGGAAAGAATGGTTTCCAAGGGGGAGGGAATTTCATGTAGACAGGAAGCCTCAGTGCATAGTAGGGGTAGGGAAAAGAAGATTTACATTCTCAGGTTCCAGAAATCAGAATAACACATCAGATGACCTTCATTTCAAGTTTGTAGAAATAAAACTTTTTATACTGAATAGGTAACAAAATAGCATCCATTCTTTCAACATATGTATACTGAATATCTATTTAATGCAAGGAACTATAAAATTTCTTAGTGGGATGCTAAGATTTATAAGGTGGCAGGGGGAAGACACAGTAGTAATTTTTAAAAGGACTGTGTGATAAATACACTTAAGATTGGTGTGAAGAGGAATCCAGAGGAGGGCAAAATTACTTTTAGGTGAGCTAGCAAAGATTCCATAAAGTGAGCGAAACTTGAATTGGGTGTTGAAGAATCAATAAATGTTTGAATGAATGATAAAAAGCATTTATTAAATGTTTATGACACATCAAACACTGTCAGCAAAAATTACAACAGGTATCTAAGGCTTTGAAGCTCTCAGAATGTTTTAAATATACAATCTCATTTGTGTCTTATAATAATAAAGTATAGTTGTTGTTTAGTTGTGTCTGACTCTGTGACTTGTTCATGTGACTAGCTATGGTCATATAGTTAGTAAGTGTCTAAGACTCGGGTCTTCATGATTCCATTTATTTACTGGGTCATCTACCTGCCTCAAGCCTATGAAGTATGACCTATTTATTATTATAAGGATTATCTTCTCTAGCTTTCAAATCCAGTCAGGTGTATTGATTTATCCATTATTATACAATTTGTAAGTGTCAGAGATGTGTTTTAAATTTGGGTCTTCTTGGCTCCATGTCAAGAGGAAGCTAGGTACCCCAATGGAAAAAGTATCAGGTCTGGAGTCAGGAAGATCTGAATTCAAATCCAGTCTCAAATACTTACTATATGGGTATCCCTAGGCAAAGGATGGGGATGATAACAGCATCTATTTCCTAGTATTGTTGTGAGAATCAAAAGAAATGATATTTGTAAAGCCCTTAGCATAGTGCCTAAGACATATTAAATACTCAATACATATCTATTTGTTGACTTTTCGTCCAGAACTTTATGAGCAACGCTAAAATATCATTATGATTGAGTGATTTGGGAGAATAGTAATAATTATCATAAATCAAACTGATATTATATAATTCTTTAAAGCTATTCAAACATATATCAATGATCATTTTTGATGGGGCATTTTAAGTAGAAGGAACCATATGACCAAAAGATCATAGGAGGGAAATAATAGGATATGGCTAAAAAGAGATGGCCATTTGAGTTTGGTTAGAGCATAGGCAAGTCTTAGGAAATCAGATTGGATAGAATAGAATGAGGATAGATCTTGGGAGGCTTTGAATACTAGTCTGTGGAGCTAAGATTACACTACAGACAGTGGGGAATCATTGAAGATATTTCCCAGTAGTGAACTAGTGACAGACAAAAATTGAATATAATTTCCCAGAGCACACAAGATATTACATTACTCAGAATTTTAAAAAATAAAATAAAATTTAAACATATCAGGGTATGTTTATTCTATCTTATTCCATTTGTGATCAGGTCTATCATTAACCCCAAACTTTGCTACATCAAAGAGAAGCATTTGGCCATAACGTTGTATAAAGGATTCTAAAACATGCCAATTTTCAATTGATTACTTCAGAAATGGCATTGTGCCAGCTCTCCTGTTACTATATATGTAGAGTTCTTTGGATGAATTCCATTTGGCTAAACTAGACCAGAGCACATTAAAGAGATGCTGACAGGAAGAGTAGATATAAGCCCAAAGCACCAACTAACTCATGAAAGATAATAGAATTCACTTTTCACTTTTGTTCCCAGTCAGAGGGAACTCCAGCCTCAAGACTCCAAATACCTACTGTGGGTAAAAGAGTAGAGAGCATGGAGGAACTAGCCCTTCAGAATAGAGATCAACAGAAGCAAGCCCAGTGGTATCATATAGGGTCAGACTGCGGAGTACCAATTCTACATTTTCTTGAGAATCTCTGATAAGATTTGTCCTTGTTTTTTCTAATAACAATAACAACAACAATAATATCTGACATTTCTATAGTCCTATTGGATTTATAAAAGACTTCACATATAATTATCCCTCAACATCCTCTGTTTTTTATTTCTTGTGTAGGAGGGTGAGTGGGAGATATGTATATGTATATGTGTGTGTGTGTGTGTGTGAATTAGTGGGAATTGATTTAAAGTGTTAGATTTGAGGGCTTAAGCAAACACTAAAGGTCCAGAACAACATTTTTCAGTATTCTGGACACTTTGGTGTCTCTCCAAGACTTGACTAATGTATTTCAACCTCAGGAGTGATTTAAGAAACATTAAGTAGCCTCAAAATGACCAAATTAACACAAGTATAATGCTCCTCAAATAGAGAGTGAGCTCTTTATTATTGGAAAAATACAAGCAGAGTTTGGGTGTCTGTCAGGGATGCTATAGAAAAGATTTCATACTGAATGGGAAATTAGACTAGAGAACTTTAAGGCTCATTCTGCCCCCCTAAATTCATGATTATAGGAGTCTTAAGTTTGGTTCTCATGAAAAAAATCACAATTATAAATGAAACTGCAATGAAGGGACTGAACAGTTAGCCCTAAGGAAATAGAAGGCAACTCAGAGACTACCCTAATGTTTTCCTCTCTTCTTTAATCCTCAAGAAGCTCAGCAATTCAACCTAATAAATTAATATTGAATTGAATTGAATTAAGTACAATTTATTACACTATAGGGTTTTCTGTGGGACAGAAGCTATTTATTTTTATGTTTGTATTTAAGCACAGCTTCTCTCTCTCTTAATATATTTTATATAACATATGTGTTTATACATACATACAGAAAACTGTAATTTATGGATAAGATCATGCTGATTTGTATCAAATCTCAAAACATTTCAAAGCTTTTTGAAATGTTCAGTTTGACCACCCACATAAGAAAGATCAAATAATTAGAAAAATTATATTGTTCCCATTATGACCTAAAATTAGATGGGCAATCCACAAAAATGAACTCTCAGTTTCTATCTATCTATCTATCTGCAACAGAGATTACAAATGCAATGAATTGGGCACCTAATTAAATTGTAGAGGGAAGCAGGCTCTCTCACCTTTCAGAAATTATAAAGATCCTTTAGGGACTGGACATTTTTCACAGAAACAAAGATCTATCTTTTTAATGCTGATATTTTATCTGCACTGCTGCAAGACACAATACCAGAAATATCCAAAAAATTCATAATTGACTATCATACAAAGGACAGATGAGAGGTGCAAGCTGGGTGAGAGCAAGTGACAACATAAAACCAGTAAGGAATTTCAAAGAGGAGCATGTCACAAGGTAAGTAGTGATGACAGGTGGGAAATCCAAGTGATCTACTGATATTCTCATTGTATGGAGAAAAAGATAGCAAGAAAATTCTCCTGATTGTTTTGTGAACTCACTGTGACAAAATCAACTGCCATTTCTTGAATACTGGGATTTCAAGAACAAAGGATGAAATAATACCTACTTACAAAGAACTTATCTTCCAATGAGGGAGACCACTAATACATATGAAAATATATACAGAATGAATATGACAAATAAAATACATACAACATAGTTAAATATAAGATGATTTTGGAGCAGTTAAATGATCAGGAAAGGCTTCTTGCGGAAGAATAATGCCCAAGTTCTGGAGTGCTCCTTTCCTAAGATACTTTATGATGCAGGGGCAAGAAAAGAATACAACAAGGAAGATGGACAATGAAAAAGCATGAAGATGGGAGAAAATAGAGGATTAGAGAGAAAAGAAAGATCATGGTGATCTGGAAGACCACTAATGGAAAGGGGGCAAACAGGAGAGTAAATAGGACTGATGTAATAGGGAGAGGGCTTTCTTGGGATGTGGTTAGGGAGAATAGACTAGAAAAGAGTCATTGGTAGCTTCCTATTTTAAATATCTCCAGGCTTGAATTCAAGTATGGTCAGCACCCTGTAAAAACTTAACTTTTCACCTAATGATTCTCTTTTAAATTTCTTTCAGCCATAGATTTCTTTTAAAATGGCTCTGATTCAATCTTCTGACTCTCTCTAGACATGAGTGAACCTTTCTCACACTCTTTTTCCTTCAGGGTTATCTGACCTCAATGAATTAAACAAATATTGATTAAGCACCTAATATTTTCCAGGCACTATATTAGACAACAGTGATAGAATGGAAAAAAATAAGCAGTTCCTGACCTTAAAGAGCTTGCATTCTTTGAGGAGGAGATGGGGCATTTAACACTCATCAGTATATAAAGAAGTAAATTAAAGTAAATTAAAGATCTATACAAAGCACTACCAGGTATTACAGGGGTGATCAGAGGAAGTTCCTAATAAGCTGAAATTGGGCATTTTCCAAGAAGTGAGGATAAGTATTTTGACTCTGAAAGGAGAGGAATAGGTTCAACTTTGCTAAATGATAAACCAGATCAAATCTAAGGAGAAAGAGGGAGCTTTTTGTTGGATACTGCCAATGTTTCTGGCCATAGTAAATGTGAATTATGAAAATAATTTCAATATAATTTCAAAACAAAATAATAAAAAGATGGACTAAATGAGGTGAAGGAAATAAACATTTATACGGTGTCTGTATCAGGCACTGTACAAAGTGCTTCTTATTTAAAATTATCTTATGTGATCCTGACAAAAAACATGTGAAGTAGACTTTAATTAGCCACATTTTATGATTGAAGAAACTTTGTATTATGGACTCTGAATTGTACCAATTTTCAACTGATTACTTGAAAAATGACATTGTTAGGCTAGATGAATTGCCTAAGAGGACACGGCTAGTGCATAAGACTGGATCTGAACTCAGTTCTTTTTTACATCAGTCCCTATACTCCCTCTTAGCTGCCTCTAAATTTGTTATTGTTGTATTTCCTTCCTTCTCAAAGAGGACCATGACATAAGGGAGATGATGCCATGACATGCAAGTACATTGGATGAGGGAGGACTGGGCAAGGTCCCCTACTTCACTTTCCCCTCCAGAGTGGATGCTAATAAGCAGATCAGGAAAGACCTCAACTAGGAAGGGGCATCTGAACTGCATTTGAAGGAGGATAGTGGGGCTAAATGGCTAAAATCCAAAGAGGGATCTCATTTAACATGTGGGAGTATCTCTCTGAAGAGATGTAGAGAAGAGAGGTAGAAGAGCATGTACAGTGAAGGACATCTGCCACTTTGGATCTCCCTTTACTGCTCTGGTCATTATTAGTCAATGGGAATTGGAAAATAATGCAAATTCTTAGCTCTGCCATAAAACTTTCCACTCAAGAATAATCCACAATGCTGCACAGACTATTTGGACACATAGTAGAAATGTGCTCTTTTGTTAGGGAGTTATCTTCAGGTTTACTTAAACTCTAATACCACAGGATTTCTCCACATTTTCTTTTATTTGTCTCAAGGACAGTAGCAGAGGTTTCAGAATTTCATCTGTTACCACCTAACCTTTCTCTCAATTGGCACTTTGCAGAATATTATACCAATAATTACCAAGTGTTCTGTCCTTTAAAAAAAGAAGAGAGGAAAGAGAAAAAGAATAGAAAAGCCTGACCTTAATGCACTATTTATATCATGCAAGAAAAGGGCTTGTTGGCAGGTGGGGGAAGAGGAAAATTTTCCCATTCTAGGTTCTATGGTGCCTACTTATTGAAGATTTGGTTTATTATCTCATATCTTTGTTTTTCATTAATTTTATTTAGACTTTTCTAAAACTGACTGGCATCAGGCACTTATCTGTCCACAATTCTAGCCTACCCAAGCCATTGTGATGTTTATTGCTTTCCTACCTTGTATCGACTACATTCCCCCTTTTGTGTCATCAGCACATTTTATTCCCTTACTGTATTTTCCTTCTTTTAGGTCAGCAAAGTAACCAAAATCAATACTAATGCTGATCTTTATGACACACCACAAGTCACTTCCATCCATTTGGCTCTGCTGCCACTCATAAGCACCTTTTGGCTTCAATCTGCTCTCCAGGTCGTTATCTACTTGAGTACCTCGCCTTCTATGTTATATGATGTCTTGGTGCAGAACACCTTTTCTAGAAGGGGAAAATCAGTTCAGAGATCATAATCTCTTTGCTAAGAAGTATAGGAATCACTTTAAAGATGGAACAGAGGTGAGTTTCCAAAGTAGATGTGACACTTTTTGATGAAAGTTTTGCAGTCATAATCCTAGAACTAGAACAATAGTGTGGGAAGCAGAGCTTTTAGATTCTAAGTGTTTTTGCATAAGTCTTCTACACTGAGATTTAGGCTGTTATTCTGAGAAAGTCAGTTATTGGTTCTCTTCCTTTTAATAGGATTGTTTCTACAGCTATTTTTTAAATAAACAGGCTAAGAACATTAACTAAATAATTCATTTAATGTATAATATTTATAAAAATCTAATGGAAGCACTTGAATCAAAAAGAGATTTCACAAGTCTCATCCATGGTCATACTGACATGTTGTCACCAATAGGTATTGCTAACAATTGATATAAATGACCACAGGAAAATCAGTTGAGTTAGACAAATTTCCCAATTTCTTTGGCATACCCTGCATTTTGGCTTCCCGATGAAATATTAATTCCCTCGCCATAAATCCTTGCTTTGACACACAGTCTTGTCATTCTTAGTCCTTTGGATCTTAAGTGTTCCAAAAATATTTTGATACCAATCTGGGCTTACTTTTAAGTCTATATTTGTTCTTGTTCCAAATCAGACCCCATCTTCTCTGCCTCAATTTGGGCTAGTTTTCCCCTTCTCTTTCTCTCTTCTATAATTTCCCCTGATCATTCTGCTCTGATTGTCCCAGCTCTCTAGTTACTCAATGGATAGAATTTCTTGGATATCACTTAGACTTGAAAATCTGTGACGAAACAGGAACTTAGTAGTTAACATGAGAAAGAAAGAAAAAAGTGAACTAATTTCTTGCTAGTGCTCAAGTGGAACAATTTTTTCCCCAGTCTTCTCTTCACAGTCATTATGGGAAAAGTCTTGTTTTTGATAGCCTTGGAAAGCCTGCCTGATAATTTTTTTTTTCCTGAGGCTGGGGTTAAGCGACTTGCCCAGGGTCACACAGCTAGGAAGTGTTAAGTGTCTGAGACCAGATTTGAACTCGGGTCCTCCTTTCCTCTGGTGCTCTATCCATTGCACCACCTAGCTGCCCCTGCCTAATAATTTTAAAACTAAAAGTTATAGTAAAACAAATTCTGATATTGTGATTAGGATCCACTACATTAAAATAATTCAGGTTCACAT
The DNA here is from genome assembly GCF_048593235.1 of Sminthopsis crassicaudata. Lineage (NCBI taxonomy): Eukaryota > Metazoa > Chordata > Mammalia > Dasyuromorphia > Dasyuridae > Sminthopsis > Sminthopsis crassicaudata. The sequence continues at coordinate 55,104,394 of NC_133622.1, forward strand.
TTCACCATGAATACAACTTTATTAAGTAGAAGCTAAAAGACAAGTTCTTTCACTTTTCTCCATTTACTTAGTATCTCAGAAGTGCCAAATAGTGGAAAAACTATGAATTTCCACTGCCATTATCCATATGTTCTGGCTCAAAATTTTAAGTAAAATCTGCCTCCCTGACTGATACTCTTACATGTGATTTTTAGATTTATAGTGTAGTCCCTTTTTAAAAACATCTCTAAATATGGTGATGGTTGAGCCAATATTTTTATTTTTTTCTAATCCTGGTCTTTTTAGATTAGGCAGTTTGTTGGGGCAGTTAGGTGGCGCAGTGGATAGAGCACTAGACCTGAATTCAGGAGGACTGGAGTTCAAATCTGGTCTCAGACACTTAACACTTCCTAGCTGTGTGACCCTGGGCAAGTCACTTAACCCCAGCCTCAGGAGAAAAAAAATATTAGGCAGTTTGTTCAAGCAAATTAGGCTACAATTGCTTAAAAAAGACATTACTAGACTTGTGATGGAGAAAGGCATCTGAATCCACAAATAGGACTATAGGGACTGAATGGACAACACAACATAATATTTTCACCTTTTTTGTTGTTGTTTTCTTGCTTTTTTGTTTTCCTTCTCATTTTTTCCTTTTTGATCTGATTTTTCTTGTTCAGCATGATAATTGTGGAAATACATATAGGAAAATCACATGTGTTTTTAACATATATTTAGTTACTTGCTGTCTAGAAGAGGGGATGGGGGGAAGAGAGGGAGAAAAATTTGGTACACAAGGTTTTGCAAAGGGTGAATATTGAAAACTACTTATGCATATATTTTGAAAATAAAAAAATAAAAAGTAGAATTTTAAAATAAAAAAGAAACATATTACCAAAATTATTCTCATCCACAAGAATATATTTGATTGGAAAAGGAAATGGGCCTCTGTCTCTCTTCTCTACTCCTCCAGCCCAACCAAGTGAGCAGGATCAAATGGGCAGACTGGGTGCATACTTTTGTCCCCATGCAATGTTTATGGAACCCAGAGGACCTCCAGTATATTGAATTGAAAGTCCATGGAGGAATTGTATAAATAAATAAACAAGAGTGGAAGTCACAATTTATTGATGCATGGAATATTTAGTAATAAGTAATGATCCATTGAAGTATCTGAATAATTTGAGATTACTTTCTAAAGTATCAATTCAGTTCTATTCAGTCCAATAGATATTTGCCTAGTGTTTATTATGTTTGATGCTATGTATTATATTCTGAGGGTCAGTGCCTCTCTCCCTAAAGGAGATTATTATTTTGTATGAAAGGAAGAAATGATATAACAATACACAAGCAAGTATAATACTTCAAGATAGAATGTGGTAAGGGCATGAGAGGAGTCCGAACAAAACTCATGAAAAGATTAGAAGAGAGGAAGGTTTGAAATATGCATCTGAGCTGAGTCATGGAAGGTTTTATGCAAACAAAGATTTTATATAGTTCTTTTCAGGCCTGGGTTATAGCATGATGGACAGATAATATATACAATTTTGGAGATGGCAAGTAGCAATGCCCTTTGTGGCAAGAGACTAATCATCTATAAATAGCTGTTCTGTGCTAACTTCATCAAAGCCAAATACTGGAATATTCATTCATAATATCTCCAACTATAGCTCTGTCACAGTGTCTTTTACGTTTCTGGCCAAGTAGGAGATGTTTTGCTGAAGTTATAGAGGAGATGAATTGTTGGTTGGTTAATAATTTCAGTTTAATATAAATGAATGCAGTAGAACTTGTGTGCATATTAAAACAAAAGTTAGAAACCGTAAGTCAAGACAAGTGGAGAAAAGTTATGTACAAGAAAAATGAAAAAAAGAAATCAGTGTTCACAGGAAATTTTGCTTGTGGGCTTATACTGTTGGCTTTCTCTCTTTGCTTTGGAAAGGGAACAGGTTAGGCTCTGTCAATCTCAAATAATTCCAACAGCTATTCTAACAGAGACCTAAATGCCATAATCTTGTAAAATCATGTGAGTTGTGATGGCTCATCAAGCTTCTTTCCTGGCTATGAATGAGAACTGAAAATGGGAAAAATACAATGGAAATATATAATGGAAAAATACAATGAAAAAAAACCACAATGATTTCTCATAAAATACAGTTTTTGTATCTCAAAAGCTTTCATGCCCAAGGTCTACTTGGCGAGTGAATTATTTTGAGTGTATTATGCAATGAGAGATCTCATTGCTTTTGGTGAATTGTCTTTTCAGTATAGAAACCGTACGATCAGATAATCTTAATCTGATAGATTTAGTAGTCTTTATTAATTGCATACACTCTGCTAACTGTTGAGGATATAATGCAAAGTATTGCAAAAGTAGCCCATTCCCTCAAATAGCTCACACTCCAATGGGAAACCAACGTAAGAAATAATGTGCAATAGAAGATAAAGGAAATAGGGAAATTAAGAGAAGGTTGAATTGAGGAGGGAAAGTATTGTAGACATGAGGATCCAACTGTGCCAAGTTATGGAGAAAGGACAAACAGAAAGAAGATGGACTATTACTTTCTGGGAACAACAAGCAGGGGATTGTTTGGATCATGGAGTGCCTAGAGGGGAGCAAATTACAAGAAGAATGTAAAAATATAAAAGTCCTTGGTTGGGAAGGTTAAAGGACTAATGGAGGACTTTATTTCTGATCCTCTCAGAAGTATCAAACATATAACATATGGCTCATCGAACTCTTAAGTGCAATCTAAACCAGATTAAAATGTGGTTCTAATCTGGATTTTAGTATGTTGTTAGGTTTTTTAAAAAGAGATTCACAAACATGTATTATGGTTTTCTTTCTTTAAAAACATATCTTATTTTATCCTCAAGATATTCCCATTCCACAGATGTAGAATCTGAGGCAAACGGATGTCAGTTACATAATTTATCTTGGGAAGGGGGGCGGGTTACATAACTAGGAAACTTCTGAGGTTAATTTGATCTCAGATGTTCCTGACTCCAGACCCAATACTCTATCCACTGTGCTATCTACCTGTCCCATATATGTGTTTTTTCTAAGTCAATATATGGTCTGTAGGGATCATTTTGTGTAATTTATTAATTTCATTTGACTTTAATACAACTACTTTATGTAAAATGGATATAGGGGAATTTGAGTTCTGAGAAAATTAATCCTCTGACATATATTACTAAAATCACTTTGGCAAGAAGGTAGAGGATGGATTAGAGTGGGGAAAAGATCTAACACAGGGACATCAATTAGAAAGCTATTTCAAAAGTCCAGTTAATGGATAAGATCTGGACTAGAAGCCCTGGATATAGCTGGAGATAAAGGGATCTATTTGAGAGATATTCAGCTCAATTCAGTAAACATTTTGTAAAATGCCTACTATGTGCCAGGCAGTGTGCTAAGCACTGGGGATACAAAAAGAGGCAAAAAACAATCTTACCCTCAAGGAGCTTACAATCTAATGGACATTATGAAAGTAGAAATGACAAAATTTGGCAAGAGATTGGATATATTGGAAAGAATATATTCAGGGATGGCACATCTTTAATCATACTGCTCATACTGTATCATGATTCCTATGTCATTTTCTCTAGCTCAATTCCTAATTAATATAACTTCTCAGAAAAATCTTAAGTAAATGGCAATGGGATAATTCATGGAAGGATAGGGCTACTCCAACATTCTCACCTAATGGAATCTATGATCAAGGGAAGGATCATTGATTAAATTGAAAACACTAAACAAATAAGTCTCACATAAAGTTTAAAAGATCTTTGTTAGTAAGCCTAAGGGAGAGGGAAGCATTAAAAAAAAAAACAATTTAAAATAAAAAAAATTCCAATGAATATACAATAGGAAGAAATGTCATTCTTGGCTCAAAAAAAAAAAAAATCACAAAATACACTTTGATTAGCCACTAAATAATGATGGAGTAGTGAATGCTATTAGAATTCATAGAAAATGTTATTCCAAGACTTTTTTTTCCCCTGAGGCAATGGGGTTAAGTGACTTGCCCAGGGTCACACAGGTAGGAAGTGTTAAGTGTCTGAGATCACATTTGAACTCAGCCTCCTGATATCTGGGCTGGTGCTCTATCTACTGCCCCACCTAGCTATTCCCTAAGACTCTTGAAGGCAGCAAAAATATATATCTTATTAGGAATAAAAAGGAAGGAAAAACTCTTTAGAAATAAAGCTCTGGCCTGTGTAATAAATTAAACTTATGTTTTTGAAATAAATAGTAACATATAATAGTAAATAATAAATGAATCAGTTAATTTCTTGAGGTTTTTCAGTGACTGCTTCCCTGCTATTCCTAGCTTGGATATCAATGCAGATCATTAATTTCCTGATTCTCTGAGGCTTTTACTCAGTAGAGACTCTGAATACCAACATAGAATGTTGGAGAGAAGTGAAAGGAGAATTAAATATATCTATATTCTTTGCTGTTGAACCTGCAAAACCCTTGGGGTTACTGGATTGTTGAGGGTACAATAAACATCTTATTATTGCATTTGGGCAATAGAAATCTGGGCAAGGACATGGCCATGGTGACCTTGTTTTGCTACAAGCAAAATATAGCTGTCCTGGACCAATGCCCTAGAACAAGATTATAGATCAGTGTCCATCAGCTTCCTTTTTCTGCCCAGCAAGCTAAGAAAAGTTTTGTATTCTCAGAGCTCATGTTTCAGTCTTACTCACTTATTTTCCTTTCCAAGATCATTCTTGAGGGAGGGAAGGGAATTCCTAGAAGCCAAATTGGAGTAAATAGCTATGTAAGGGCTCATGGACCCAGGATGCTAACTAAGTCCACGTACTGGCCTGCTCACTTCTTTGGCAGCACAGTTGTGTTTGGGAAATCTTTTCCCTCTAGATGGCATTAATGCTCTTTCATTCTCAGCCTCTTTTGCCTTTTCCTTACTGTGTCTTGGATGATGGTGTCTTTCAGCCCCAGCATGCTGTGATTTAACCAGTGCTTTGATGTGGTAGGATGTTGGCTTGCACAAATCAGATCTACTCTTCTTCCCCACCCCCAACCTAAAGGATAATATACTGCTTTTTCAAAGTCAATTAACACTTAGGGCAAATGAAATAGAGAGAGTGAAAGGTCAATTACTTAAGGGTTGCCACCAGCCTTCCCAGTTTATTCAGAATTCATCTAGGAATAACAGATTCTGGGAAAAGAAAGGAAATCATAATTAACTCATTTGATTTCCTGATGATTTTCAATGAGAAAGTTTAATTTTAGCTTATCTGTTTTGTTTCATAACAATGCCAAGGGTGCTTATTGTTGAAGGATTGGCTCTGGTACGACCATTTTAAGATATTTAAATAGGGGGGTCACCTCAGGATCCTTGGAGAGAGAGACTTGACAATTTATGTACCCAAGAAAGGTGAGTGGAGAGAAACACACGACAGATTTCAGGTTGGAGGTTTTTTAATACATTTTGTGAAAGAAAGGAATTTTGGTTGTAGCCTCCTGATACCAAAACCAAGAACAGAAGAAAGTCAATTACAAGAGATCAGAGAAGAGAGTAGGGGATAATTTACCTGAGGAAGGAAATGAAAAGTTTTTCCACTTATAAGACTAGCAAATATGAAGTCCAACAAAAGCGTTGCTCACTTGAAACTTGGGGATGTGTTAAATTGAAATCCTCCCACATTTATTATGTGCCTACTATGGACAAGGGACTGAGAGGTATAAGAATGAAAAGGCAAGAATCCTTGCATTCAAAGGGATTACATTCTGCTTAAATGCAATTCATCAAATATTTATTAAGCACTAAGTACAGGTCACTGTGTTAGACAGTGGGGACACACACACAAAAGTGTTGTCTACTCTCAAGAATTTTTCATTCCTTTGGACAGCTATCACCAATATGTAAATATATTTATGTAAAGTAATATCAAGAATAAATAAGTATGCAGCTATATACATTATGCTTTCAAACGTGCTTCCATGTCACTGCACCAATATGAAAATATTTCACCATCAATTTCTTCAAATGGTAATAGAGTTCATGATCCAGAGGATTATAGATTTAAATCTGGCTAGACTCTTGAAAGTCAACTTAATGTTATAGATTTCATACCAGGCATCTTTGTTGAATTTCCTTTGGAAAAAAAGACAAACACCAAATTAAAAAGAAAAACCAGAACAACAAACCTCAACATAAATGAGTTATTATAAATTAATGCATAAAAACACATTTATCCTTTTAAGTTTGCAAAGTACTTTAATATGTATTATTCCATAAGCTTTTCAACAACTCTTTGAGATAGGTGATATAGGTTTGGGTTTTTTTTTTTACAGATAAGGAAATAGACTTGAGGTTAAGTGATTTGCCCAGTGTCATCAAGTGAATTAAACTCCTTACTAATAATATCAGACATTTGCAGAATGCTTCAAGGTTGGCAAAATGGTTTACATATATGATCTCCTTTGATCCTTGCAACAATCCTGGCCCCTTGGGACCAGTATGCCCATCATTGTTCACAATTCTCATGTTATACTTTATGCTTAGGATTATAGGCATCGCTCTTCCATCTTTATATTTTATAATAAAAAAGAACTTGGCTCAGCTTCATAACCTTTTCCTTCTTGAATAAGGAGTTTCCATTTGCAGTTATAGGAACAGGAAAAAAAGACTTGCTCTAGCAATGCAAGGAGATTGTTTTATGCCTTGTGACTAAAATAAGGTTTTTGAAAGAGCAGAGGAGATGGAATAAGTACATAATGAGCAAATTCTTGTGAGGCAGATTATTATTCTGGGATTTTGAACTAGTCTTTTAAGAAAAGCAATAATAATAATTCTGACCCTGCAAGTGCTGATGCCAGAAGAGAGGCAACAGTGACTCTGCTGGAAATCCAGTGGGGTTGCTGTCCGTTGTTCTGATCTCATGTTGTGAAGCCTGAAGCAGGATTGGTAGAGGGTAAGCCCTGATCTCTACCAGTAAAACATGTCCTCCCATTTGCAATCCATCACTGAAAGAGGAGCAGGGCTCTTTTGTTTTTCTAGACACCTTTGGGCATATATGGTGTATATTTGAGCCATAACAAAGACAAAGCAAGGAAGGCATTGGCTGTGGCTACACAAAATAGAGGGATGCAGAAAAATACTAATATATATCTCTTATCTCCAGTGTTCCATGCCATTAGGATAAAATAGGAATGAATTTTATGTTTTTGTCTCAGGAGCAAAAATTAGTTAGCTATGGTTTTTGTGTGCATAATATGAGCTTGGTCCAACTGCATCTACTTGGATAAGACCAATGAAAATCAGAATTGAGTAGAAGAGTTGAACTGAGCCACAAAATTTCATCAATAGGTAGGTTGCTCTTGGAATTTAGCTAGCATCCAGATAGGTACAGGTTTAAGACCCAGAATAAACAGCTGAGAGGTTTAACATAAATAGAGGCATAAGAAGGCAAATCCCAGGTTATAAAGGCATGTCCCATTGGGATCAGGAACAGGACTCAGAGTTGGGTTTGGGATCATTCTCTCAGTAGAATCAGAAATCATTTTCTCACTCATAAAAGAGTGTTTAATTACTAAAAGCTCCACATACCAAGTCTAATGGCTCTTTTGCTACTCCTATTTCTAACTGGTCTCTAGGATATCTTGAATTTACTACTGCTTCCACTTAAAGCAAACTGCCAGTAGGATGAGGACAAATTTACTTGCAACCACAGCTATTGCTTGGAATTTTTATTCCCATACCAAGAAGAACATGATGCTAGAGGAGCATACCTGGGACGAAGTCTCCTGCAGGAACAAATCAAGGCTTGAGATGAACAGTGCTGTTGCTATCTTCTAAATGTCAGCACACTGTAACAAAACCATTGCTGTCTTTCCCTGGTTATGGCTTGTTGCTTAGCACAGTCTATGGGAAGATTACATGAAGGTCATTCAGAATAACAGAATTTAGAGCTGAAAAAGACAATAGAAACCTCTTATTTTAGCAATTTATCTATCATCTATTGCTTTCTTCTACTTCAAGCAATCCCATTCCATCCCATTTCCTATGAGAGATTGATCCCTCTGTCTTCTCCTCTATGATCACTTCAATCTCTCTCTGGCTTCTTCCCTACTACCTCATTCTCAAAAAATCTCACTTGAGCATTCCATAGTCACTATCATTCTGTATCTTTTCAGCCCTTTGTGGTCTTGAAAAGGTCATCTAAATAGGTACTTCCACTTTTTTCTTCTCTCCTTTTTTAAAATTTATAATCTAACTTTTGGCCTCATAATTGTACCAAAACAATCTTTTCAAAGTGACTACTGATACCTTAAATTGTTTAATTCAATGACTTTTTCTCAATCCTCATTCTCTTTGACCTCTTTGCATCTTGTGATACTATTGATCACCTCCATGTGATATTCTTTTGTACCTAGATTTTCAGAACACCACTCTTTCTTGATTCTCCTCCTACGTCTCTGACCACTTCTCAGTCTTCTTTGCTAAGTTCTTGGCCAGAAATATGTTTTCTAACCATAATTGTCCCTAACAGCTCTGTTCTGGGTTCTCTCTCTCTCTCTCTCTCTCTCTCTCTCTCTCTCTCTCTCTCTCTCTCTCTCTCTCTCTCTCTCTCTCTCTCTCTCTCTCTCTTTCTCTCTCTCTCTCTCTCTCTCTCTCTCTCTCTCTCTCTCTCTCTCTCTCTTTCTCTCTTCTCTCTCTTTCTCTCTCTCTCTCTCTCTCTTCTCTCTCTCTCTCTCTCTCTCTCTCTCTCTCTCTCTCTCTCTCTCTCTCTCTCGTCACTCCCCACCTCCTATCTTTCTTTTTCCTTGGGGGGGGGGCAACATATTTCTCCTAATTCCTCAGGCTCACCTATCTCTAATTATTCATATTAGAACTATTGCCAAAGTGATCTTTTTCACCTTTGCAACATTTCTCCAATACACCCTCTTCTCTCCTCTTACACTTTAACTATTCTGGTTCAGGCTCTCATCATCTCATGCTTGGATTATTGCGATTGGCTACTAATAGACAGGCCTTCTTTATGTCCATTTCTATTCTATTTAACTACCAAAATGATTTTCCTAAAGCACAAGTCAACCACATTATCACTTTGCCCAATAAATGCCAATTTTTTTTATCCATCCAATTAATTGATCAAAGGATAAAATACAAAATCCTTTAATATTTAAAATCCTTAACAACCTATCTCTCTCTCTTGCTAGTCTTCATATTACTCTTCCCTTTCTCCTCCCCTTAACCTCTGCCACTTACTGGTCTCATGCTTGAAATGGTATCCCTCCTGGCTTCCTTGGTATTTAAGTTACAACTAAAACCCTACCCTTTGCAGAAATTCTTTATCAATCACACTTAACTTCCAGGGTCTTTCCTCTGTTAATTATTTGCTATCTATATCTATATCTATACAAAGTATCCCTAGTCCTAGGAAAAGGCTTTGTGAATGTTAGATGTTTAATGGATCAATAAGTCACTAAACAATAATGTAAAACAAAAATGTATTAGACACTGTGCTAAGTACTTAAAGAACTTACATTTTTTCTATATTCAGGAATCTGTGGTCCAAATAAGTAAAAGATCTAATCTAAATAAAATACAGAGATAGAATTTGATCCCAAATTTTCTTACCTCAAACTCGTGTTATTTTTTTTAATATCTTTCCACATTGCAGCAACTTTCTCTGACTCTACTTCCCCAAGATTTATCTTTTGATCTCTTCCTATGCTTTACTCTGTACTTTCTTCTTGGGAACTATGTCTTGATTTTGTCTTCCCACTAATCTGTCCAGAGCCTGGAATTTAGAGGGATTTTTTCAGTCTAAGTTTGTTGAATTGTATATATAAAGGCTTATTCTTTTTTTTTTTTTCTATGATGAATCCCTTTGAAAACCCAATAAGGCCTATAGTTCCCTTCTCAGTATAATGTTTTAAATGCATAAAATAAAAAAGGTAAGATTATAAAAGTGGCCAATTATATTGAAATAATGATGCATTTTTTCCCATTGATGTCTGTAGAACTCTTGAAATCTATCTATCCATGGATTCTTTTGGGCATCTGTGGATTACATTTTAAGAATTCCTAATCTAGAGGAATCAATTTTCTGAATCTCTCCTTTTGAAATCATTAGACTTGTAACATTATTTTTTCTTTTGAAATTTTAATATCATCCACTGAATATTTGTGGAATCAGAATTGGAGAAGGGAGTAAGACAACAGTGATACTGAGCTACTTTTTCACCATCCTTTGAAATGGAAATCAAAATAAATCAGGCCAGTGGTGGCCTCATGGTGCCTTGTGGCTATGGTTTACTGGATTTCTGACCTTATCCTTCATCTGACAGCTCCTTCTTTTTACATCTGTGCAGAACTTCTGTGCATGAATCCAGCTCATAACCACTTTCCTCCCCAACCCCCCCTTTAAACACATGTTATTCATATGACACAAGACTGTCACCAAAAGCAGCCTGGGCCTTCTCTCTGTCAAAAACACTATCAGCAGCTGACCCCCCCTCTCCTCTTTCTCCTTCCCCAGTGACTCAGTCCCTGGCAGGTGTTACAAGTAAAAAAGTTTTATGGCAGCTGTTCTGGGAACCTCAGAGACAAAACCACATGTATGGGAAGAGGGTAACAATGAGGGAACTGTCTATCAATGCTCTTTGCCAAATCCCACTTCATCCTCTGGAGACTTTGGTTTCTTGCAGAATATTTTTTTTATTTTCCTATTCTCTCTCTCTCTCTCTCTCTCTCTCTCTCTCTCTCTCTCTCTCTCTCTCTCTCTCTGTATATATCTGTCTATCTCATATCTCTATGAATATATAATTTATCTATATATTCCATTATTCATCTATCAATTTATTTTAGTTTAGTTTCTTATGTTCATTTAAAAATTACAATAATTTTGTTTCTTCATTAGGGGTGAATTTCTGAAATATTGTTTTTTATTTGTTCATTTAGAAAATTATAACAATTCTGTTTCTTCATTAAGGGATGAACTCGTGAAATATTGCCTTTCCTTGGATTTCCTAAGTAGCAGTGTGTCAGTAAGCATGCGAACTTAGAATAGTCACCTAGCAACAGTAATCCAACATAATTGATTTTAGAGCTTTCATGTTTCCCCCTGTATGGACAGTATGTTTGCCCTCTACCTCTTTGCAATTCATGGAAAGAATATCAGGAAAGAGAATGGAACACTGTATTCTCTCTTCTGGTTCTGATGTAAGATTCCCCACTTCTCTCTGCCTCTGACCACTTGTAAGGACATAGATGAATTCTTCAGTGTTTTGAGACTCCATTGAGGGCTTTCTCATTCAAATAAATCCAAATTAAAATATATAAATATTTCAACCTCCAAAACAATGTTCCTCTGTCATTGTATATACATATGTATATATTATACACATGTATATATATGTATACATACATACATATATATGTGTACATCTTTATTTATGTGTTTGTTTTCACCTTGATTAATGTTCACCTTCCACTTTTTGAAAATAAAGAATGGTTAGATAGAGGCAGAACTGTGAGGATTTTGTCAAGCTGATTGGAGTTGTATTTATTGGCAGATTATTAAGACAGTTGGATGAATTAAAAAATTGATGGAAATTCCCAAACCAATAAATAATATTGTCAGCAATTCAGCACGAGGACATTACCTTTACGATAATTGTAGTTGGATTATCTTTCCAGTTTTGATAAACATTAATTCCCTTTGGCCATTATATTTCCTTCTCTGTTCCCTAATACAACGGAAGGTAGACTTTGAAGCCAGACCTTCTTTCCTTTTCTATCTACTGTGGCAGAGTATATCATTAGGATAATACAGTCTCTGGGTTCATGACTATGGAGGGCCTAGGAATTCAGGTGCATGCCTACCTTATTTTGATATAACATGAAAAATATTTAATAGAAAAAATAAGAGTTCTTACATAAAATGATGATTTGATATTAAAGCATCAGTCTCTTCAGAAGTAATCAGAGAATGGATGTTCTGTTTCAAGGCACCTGATTGCACTTTAAACTTTATTTGCTCATGGCAGGGCATGAGCTGAGCAGGCTTCCTGTGATTTGAAGTCGATTATGCAGTTCCATATTATATGCTACTATATATAGTACAGCGTTCAGGCTCAGAAGCTCTGTAAACTATCTAATCACAGTAGAGAAACTAACTTGAAGACTTGGGAGGACCCTGATTCCATCACTGAAGCTGGAAAGGCATAGATTTTACCATTAGGAAGACATGTCAATTGATTTAAAACTAAACTATTCTCTGATGGATAATGGCTGGATTAGGAGGTTTCAGTTCTCTCAACAATCCATGCCAAAAAGTCAAGTCTTTTGACATTATTGCCTTTGCATTTTGAATCAAGAGATGCATTTCCCTGTATGATCCAGGCCTCTTCTTATAAGAAGTTCAGCATCTGTTCCTCAACTCTCTAGCTATAAAACAAAGCCAACAACAACAACAACAAAAACAAACAATAATCTCAAGTCAACAATGACTTCAGCCTCCAAATATGTGAATGAAGATCATTTACTTTAATATCCTTAGAATGGGCAGTCTGTAACATGATGAAGTTGAGTGAAGACAACTTCAAGTTGAATATCGGGAGGAATTCATAATAATGAAATATATTAAACAGAAAAAAAGTCTCTCAAGGGGGAAGTAGAAGAAGCTTTATGGACTATCTCTTTTGGAACAAGGTTGAACCAAGCACTGGATAATATACTGAAAGAAATTCCTCTCCACCAGAAAGGAAACATACATGATCACTTGAAAGGTATTTTTCCCTTTTAACATCCAGGATTCTAAATAATAATAATAGCTACCAATATCTACTTGGGGAAGATTTTTGTTTTGTAGGTCTTTATTTCTCAATATTACTTTTATTTCCTTAGTCCTTTGTTCTTTCTGGGATTAGAAATGATACAGAGACAATAATTATTTTTTATACTTTTTTCTTCCTATAAATTACTAAAACTGATGACTAGAAGGCTTAGTGTTATTACTTGGACTAATAAAACAAACATGCAATTAAGATGACACATTTGTCTTTTTGAAAATAGGGTCATTATGATGTCACTTGTTTAAATATACTCCCCTTTTCCCCTGAATTGAATTATCCCCATGTAGCACATAAACCAAACTATTAGGGAAGCACAAACAGCTGAACCAATGATCTTGTCTATTAAAATATTCAATATTCTACCTTAGTAGCTCCTTACCTCTTTACTGAGACAGAGGTATGTTTATTTTCTCTTTTCCTGGAACATTATTGGTTTTTCAATTGCTCAGATATTGGATTATTTTCAGTGATATTTTTATTTGTTGTTACACATATTGCTTTTTTTTGGTACTCTTTCTCCCTGTTCATATAGTTCTTATTACATTTCTTTAAATTACTAATTTCTTACCAATGATGTTGCAGTTTTTTCTAAACCACTCATTCAATGAATCAATGGATCCACAAGTATTTTTGTAGTAGTTACTACGTATGTGCTAGACATTGCTAAGCACTGGGGATAGAAATACAAAAATTGAAATGACTGCTATTCTCAAAGAGCTGATAGATATTTTAGAGGTAGAAATAGGTTGGACAACTGACTGGACACATGGGATAAGGGTTCATGAAGTTCAGATGAGATATATAGATCTATGAGAGATGACGATCTCTACAGAAAGATGATAATTAAATATACCAAAGCTGGTGAGGTCACCAAGAGAAAGAATAAGGAGAGAGAAAAGAGTGGCCAAGTCAGAGCCTTGGGGAATGACCACAGTTGGGGGGGATGATATGGATAGAGTCAGAAAAGGAGGCTGGGGAGGTATGGTTGGATAATTAGGAGAAGGGAGAGAAAATCAGAGGGGAGAAAGACTCAAAAGAGGAGAGAGTAGTTAACAGGATCAAATGGTTATGTGACTTCCTCCTGCATCATTCAGTACATTGAGAAGGAACAGAGTGGGTAGATAGAAAGAATAATCCAGGATTGAAGTTTAACATTGGATAATCTGAGAAAAGATTGTGACTAGGGGAAGTGCATGAGTAGAGAACAACATAGAATTGGTTTGACTAATAGTGGGGCCAAAATTGGAATGGAAGAATGTAGTTAGAGTAGGGTAGAGAGGATAAAGGATTAATTTATCAATAATTGAGGCATGAGGAAAACCAGAATGATAGGATGTCACTTGGCAGAATGAGATTTTACTTTTTTTTTGACATGAAGGAACTGAAACAATAGTCAATAATCTTAAAATCTATGATGTAACAATCTATGGGTAGCTGGGATGAAGTAGATTAGCAAGTAATGAGATATAAGGAGAAATTCCCTGATAGATGAGCACCTATTTTGTTTCTAGGTTTTATTACCACAGAAAGTACCACTATGACTATTTTGCTGTATGTTGGACCCTCATTTGTGTTTTTGACTTCCTTGAAGTATTTATCTCAAAATGGAACACTTCGGTCAAAAGTATGGATAATAGAGTCACTTGGTTGAATAATTCCAAACTGATACCCAAATATATGAACCAGTTCACATCTCTACCACCATTGTTTATCATCCTTACCAATTTGTACTGTGTGAGGTGAATCTTGAGAATTGTTCTAATTTTCATTTCTAGAAATCAGTGTGCATTTTTCATAAGAAAATCTTTTTCAGTCTGATAAATTATGATATTCCAAGGATACTTCATCATTATAAAAACACAAAAAATCTGCTCCATAACACTGCCAACAAAGAACCATCCAGCTCTCTGCTGAGGCTGTCCATTCCATTTGGTGCAGTTTTCATTGTTAGCAAGTTTTCTTCGAATAGAAATCTGCCCCTCTGCAACTTCCAGCTATTACTTCTAGGTCTACCTTTTGGGGACTGCAGAACAAAGCAAAATTGACTTCCATATGATAGCAATTCTGTGATCTTATAGGAGAACATTTGAGACTGCATAATTTCAGGTAGAACAAAGAGCTGGAACAACAAAACAGATTTCTTTACTTTAAAGATTCTGTAATGACTTCTTAACTTCTCAGGGATAGATGAGATTCACAAGGCCCACTCAGCCATCTGTTTTGCCTGATTTCAGTCCATTTCCATCTTTTCCAGGGACACAGACACAAATAAAGCTTAGGTTGTGTTCCCAATTCTGAGTTACTTGGAATCTATCTTTGTCTTAAGGCTGTATATAACTTGATATTCAATGCCAAAATGTATTTTCAAGTGACACGAAGTACACATGAAAGTTTTTTGTTTGTTGCCAGTGCCAGTGGCTTAGAATGTGGACTGTCCAAGGTTTTGTCATTAAATATTCTTTTTCTGTCAGAAGGGTTATTTGTCATCTTAATTCACAATTGAGAAGGGGGGATGCTAAAGGAGTTTGAATCAACATCGAAGTAGCATGTCTCTAAATGCATATTTATGGAAATGTCTAGCCTTCTATAGTCAATATGTCTACCTCAGAAATCCAAAATAGGATGATGAAAAAATTTAATTCTACAGAGACAAAAGTACAGATCTGATGAGACAACAGTGTATAGTGATCACTGTGAAACTTCAAAAAGCAAAGAGAGAAGAACTGACCTTTAAAAATACATGTTTAATTCCTTCCAATTGCTCCTTTTTGGGAAACAGGCTAAATTAGCTTAATTTTTATAGTGAAGGGATTAGTCAATGCTGTGGATGGAAACGATCCAGAACCTTGTTCCAAGGCCACCCCAGCTAGTCAGGAAGATGTTACCTTAAGAAAGGAAGCCAGCCAAAATGTTTGTTGATTCAGGACTCATTTCCAATCCAATGGCATTTCTGAGCTGATCTTGTTTTAATTTTCAATTTGAAGTAGCGTGGATCTTAACAAACGTTGCTTCTTGAAAATCTGAACAGATCAAGGCAATTGTGGATGTGGGAGCTGTCATACTTCTATTAGTTGCACTCTCCTTTTCTCCATATATACACATCAGTGAACTAGCTGTGTGAGCACTAGGGAACGTAGAGATAATGGCGCTGAAAGGAGAGATGCCATTATTGTTTGTGTTATGATATCTCCTCTCTCTTCCCTGGTCTCACCTACTAAATCTTTATGTTTCTGTGGTAGGTGACATGGACCTTTTTCAACTTCTGTCAGAGTGAGAACCCATGCCCTTTTGCAAAGGTGATGAAGCAGATCCTGCCAGAGATCAGCCCATACCTCATTACTATCCCCTCCTTCCATGCAGGTGGTAACATGGGACAGACCATCAAACCCAAATGGCCATTGATGTGGGTTTGTTACCCTGCATCACCACAGGGCCTCAATCCACAGAAAGGCTGTGTGGGCACTCAGCAACATTGCTGCAATACCTTGTGACCAGATCCAGCAGCATATTATCTGTGGGCTACTGCCGTCTTGATAGCCCTAAGAAAGAAAAAATGAAAAGTCAAGGAAGAGGTTATTTAGATGACAGCTAACGTCATGAATGTGGAGAACATTGCCCCAGATGTTTGAGCTCATCAAGGCTGGAATCCTGGAATTCTGCTCACTGTCAGTTCAATCTGCTCACTGTCAAAACAAGCAAAACTTCCATCCTCATTCTGGACATTATCACATAAGTCTTCCGGGGTTCAGAGAAACTAGGAGAAGTGAAAGGCTGTTCCTAATACAGGAACTTGGTGGGCCAGATAAAATGGAGGTGCTCCAATTTCACAATAGCAGCTTGATCTTTCAAGCTTTCTTGGACCTCATTGAAAACTACTTTTCTGAAGTGGAAAAATTTCTGGTCTGCCAGAGGTAGACCAAGAAAATATAATATTTTCAAATTTCCTGTGGAAGAGAAGAATAAAAACTTGAACTTATAAGTCAGCCAATTAAATTTTCCAAAGAAATTGTAGAATGGGGAAAGAGAAAACACTTTAAAAATTACTTTCTCACTCACAGGAGTTAAAGATAAAAAGATTTTGCACAGAGCAAAATAAGCTAGTTACACAAAGGCAGAAATTCAAATAGCTCTTGCCCTCAAGGAATCTCCTTTCTATTGGTTAGGACTATAACAAGTAAGAAGTAAATAAATACAAAGTGTCAACAAGGGAATACATAGTAATTTTCCAAATTACTAAAAAGTGACAGTATTAGGAAAGGCCTTTTTTGTAGGAGGTAGGGTTTAGCTGTACTTTGAAGGAAGCTATGAAGAACTTTATGAAATGGAAGACTCCTATTTATCTCTAAATACATAGAAGTGCCTTTTGTATCTGATGATCAGAATAATTCCTATATAACTTTTATATGGTTATATGTATTTTATAGAACTATAGGAGTTTTACAAAATATTTTCTTTATAGTAGTCTAATAAAGTAGATAGTGCTAGTATTAATGTAGTTTTAACAGAAGGGAAAAAGAGCACTGGATCTATTGTTATTAGATCAACTTAGATTCATATCTAAGCTCACTAACTTACTGTCAGGCTGACCTCTCCTCTCTGGACTTCTGGCTCTTTATCTTTAGAATAAGGGGATGGACTAGATATTCTATAAAATCTCTTTCAGATCAATAATTACATTGATTCCACTGGTCAAAAAAGGAGTTATCCAATATTTACCTGTTGTATAATAATAGTACCACTCTTTGAGGGTTGACCCCATTCAATATTCAATGGTTCTGTCACAAAGTCTAAATCTATGCTTTTAGTACATATATACTTCTGACCTATCTTATTGTCAATCCACCAAGCATTACTTATAAGTGCCAATTATGGGTCAGATACTGTGCAAAAATCTGGGGATACAAAGGAAGGCAAAAGACAGTCCCTGTCTGGGAGAGACAATATACAAATAGCCACATATAAACAAGACATACAGCATGAATTAGATAAGCAACAAGGGAAAGGTGTTCTTGTAGCAAGTGAGATTTTGACTGGGACTGGAGGAATCCATGGAAGTCATGAGATAGAAATAAAGAGGAAGAGAATTTCAAGTCTGGGGGACAGCTACTAATAGATGGAGTGTTTTATGTGAGGAACAGTAAGAGAGCCAGTGTCACAAAAGTCATGTGCAGGGGAATAAGGTGAGAAGGGATCAAGTTATAAATGTCTTTAAGAAACCATTATACAATTGTACATCATACATTATATAATTATACATTATACAACTTCAGAAAGTTTAAAATTTGATTCTGCAAGTAGGAGGGAACTAGGAAGTTTATTGAATAATGGTGAGGTAGAGAATGACATGATCAGACCAATTCAAGAACATAGTGTGGGACAAACTGGAATAGGGATGGGCTTGAGTCAGGAAGAACAACTATCAGATTATTTCAATAGTTCAAGAATTCAGTAATAAGTACATCTGAAAGTGTCAAAGGAGAGAAGAAGACATGTATAAGAGATTATATAGCTAGAAATGACAACACAGTATGAGAGAGGTTGCAATAAAAGCTCCATTTTTTTGAATAGTTGGAAATATACTCATCATTAGAATAACTGTAGAACCAGGCATTTGTCTATATAAATTCCTTTTTTATGCACAATCTCATTTGAGCCTTACACTCAACCTGTGAGGTAGGCACTATAGATATTATGATCTTCATTTTAAAAAGGAAGAAACCAAAGTTCGGGGATATAAAATCACTTGCCCATGGCACTCAACTAATATCTAAAATCTGGTTTTTAAACACAACATTCTAGTCATTGCGACATAATATCTACTGCTACAATCCAGAAAAAAAAAATTTTTGAAGTCAGATGAAAATATTTTGAGTTTACTAGGATGAGGGCTAAAAAATATTACCTTTTAAAAATTCTTTCTCCTTTCATGATTTTCCTAGAAAATCAAGTATGATAGTTTAAGGTAAGCTTTTAGATAATTAAGGTAAAACATTCATTATTTTAAAATTTCAGTCAGATGAAGAGGGATTTTAAAACTATAGCTATAGGACATATTATTTATGTGGTTAACACATAGAGCAATTTCAGATTTTCAAAGTACTTTAAATATATTATCTCATTGGAACCTTGCAACAACTCTGGGAGGCAGGTACTATTAATATCCTCATTTTAGAGGAATAAACAGTAGCACAGGGAGTTAGGAGACTTAAAGGACACACAACTAGTTAAGTACCTCAGGCAGGATTCAAAATTAAGTTTTTCTGAATGAGGGCTGACATTCTGTCCCCTATGTCATTCAGTCTGTTAATTTACTGAATCTGGACAAGTAGTTGATGATTTGAATCCAAAGGAAATGAAAATCATAAAAAAGCTTGCTTGTGAATCACAAAAGATTGGCTTTGTTTTAGATACTAATTTCAGCAAGTTTGCAAAGTGGGTCTAAAAACCCTACTAGAATAAAGCCTTTGCCTGTATTTTGTCTCTGAGAAGTCTATCGGTCTTCTGCCTGTTTTGTAAAAGGTGCCTGTCCATCAAGCAGACATATTTTACAGGTCCTGGAGGGAAGGAATAATATATTCAATTTTACCAACCTTTATTCTCAGTAACACTTTATCTCAAGTGCCCATTAGCCAACATGGACTAGAGTGCCTGTTGAATTATGATGAAGACTCTCCCAGCAGTCAAATTTTCTGGAATTTATTTATAACAAATGGGCTTCTGACAACCCTTTACCTTGGCTAATATCCTGTAAAGGAATCTTTTCTGGGAGAAACTGCAATGTGCTACTCTTAATGAAGAATCAAAGCCAGAGAACCTTGTTACCTGCTTTTCTCAAAGGTCTACAAAGGAACTTAGGAACATAGAGGGCCAAATGCTTCCATCAAACATTTCAGTCTGTGATTTTAGATCTTAATTTCCAGTTCTTTTCCTTTTATGTCATGATAATAATAAAATTCTAGAAAATATACAGTCAGATTCTTTTGCGACTCATCATTTCAATATTTTCATAGGCTGTAGCTATTTTAATTAGGAGAGGAGCCTTTTGGGTGGGTGCCTTTTGTCGAATTCTAATGAAACTGAAGAGCATGAAATGCAGTTTCCCTGTTTTTAAATGAAGCTACTTTTATAGAAATAAAATGAGAAATGAAGAAATGGTTGAAGTCACAGTGCATGAAATTAAGGGAGCCTAGACTGTATTGGCAACTGTTAACATTTTTTCCCCTTGAGTTGATGTTTGGTATTTTGAGGTCCAAAGAGGTTTGTCTCTCTCCCCCCACTATCTCTTCTTTCTCCACCTCTTTCCCTATGTCTCTCCCCTCTCTCCCCTTTCTTTCTCCCCCCCCTCTCCTCTCTCTCCCTTCTCTTTTCCCTCTCTTACCTCTTTCCCATCTCTCCTCCTCTTCCTCTGTCTTTCTCCTGTCACTCTCTGCCTCCTCTTCTCCCTCTCTCTCCCCCTCTCTCTTCATTCTCTCCCCCACTTCTCTCTTTTCCCTATTTTCACCTCTGTCTCTCACATCTCTCTCCCTCGATCTTTCCCTCCTCCTTCCCACTTTCTCCCTCTCCCTCTTTCCCTCAATCTGACTCACTCCCTCACTTATTTCCTTTCTTTCTCCCCTCCCTTTCCATCTGCATTTCTCCTGTCCCTCTTTCTCTGCCTCTTCTCCCTTTGCTTCCTTTTCTCCCTCTCTCTCTCTCTTCCCTCTCTCCCCATTCTCTCCTCTACTCTTCCCTTCTCTCTTCCCTATCCCTCTTCTCTCTGTCTCTCTGGCCCTAGCTTTCCCTCTCTCTGTTTCTCTTCCTCCCTCTCTCTCTCTTGCTTTCTCCCTCCCTTTCTCTCTACTTTCCTCCCTCCTTCTCTCTCCCTCTCTCTCTCCTCTCTTCTCATTCCCCTCTCTCCCCCTCCTTTTCTCTTTTTTCTCTCTCCCTCCCCCTCACTCTTTATCCTCCCTCTGTCTCCCTCCATCCCTTTCTCTCTCCTTCCCTCTCTCCCTCTCTCCATTCTTTCTCTCCCTCCTTCCATTTATTCCTCCCTTTCCCTCTTTTCCTTCATTTCTCTCACTCCTTCCCTGTTAGGATTCTTACAAGGTACTTATGAACTTAGTTCACACCTTTAAAGAAGTTCAAACGTTTAAAGGAGTTTACACCTTTAAAGGAGTTAGATCATTGATCCACACATTAGACTCACACGTTTAGAGGGCATATAAAAGCCCACTCTCTGGGAGGAGAAGGCAAGATTTCATTCCCACTTAGATGTTCGGGCTGGCTGGAGACACTCGGACAAAAGCACTCGGGAACCAAAGAGAGAGGAAGGCCTCTAGAAAGCTAGCAGAGCCCCAAGTGAAGGAGACAAGACTTGAAGGAGAAAATAAAGGATCTGGAGATAAGATTTGGAAAGAGACAGTGAAGGACTTTAACCTCTGGCTGCATTTTGGGATTATTGAACTGAACTGAAACTAAAGCTGCCTCCAGAAGCTCCCCAAGAAACCTGCCTCCCAGAGAATGATTATGATTTAGAGAAAAAGAACATCACACTTCCTTCTGTCTCTACCTTCTCCCTCTCTCTCCCCCTCTCTTCCTGTCCCCTCTATTTTTCTTCCTTCCCACCTTTAATATTGTGTGGCTTATGATACACAATCTCTTAATGATTCCAATTGTGGGTAATTCAGGAAAATTGAAGCAAAATAAGTGAAATAAAAGGTCCTATTTTCAAACAAACAAAAATTCAAATTGACAACGGCATTAGTTTTGACATAAATGACCAAATTTGAGCTGGAGTTCAAGGATAATTCAATGTGAAGAGATAGATTTTCAGTCTACTTGCAATATAATCAAAGGTTTGATCAATTTTCAGGAACCTAAAGCTTTATAGTTACCACACTTTATAGTTACCAAATTAACAACTAAATGTAGCCACTCACTTCAATAAAGAATTACTCTTCAAAGGATAAGTGTGTCCATATAACACAAAGGAAAGAGGCAAAAGGTCATAAAACCCCCAACAAACTAACAATATAGGCAACCAGTGTGGATGATTTAAGTCCCAAACTGAAGTCTAGATGTTCAATGAGCTCATTTATCTTTCTTTATAAATTAGATTAACTGAATAGTGTTAATCATTCCCTTAATTTACCCTCCTCCCCCTATCCTCCCCAACCCCACTCTCCCACCTTAGTCAGGAAGAGTGGATTACTAGGTTTAGACTTTAGTAGTTGTCTGACTCTAAACAATTCATTTAATCTGTCTGTGACACTTTTCTTCAACTGTAAAATAGAGATAATAACTATACTCACCTCCCAGGGTTGTTGTGAAGATAAAATAAGTTAATAATTATAAAGCATTTAGCATATTGTCTTGCAAATAGGAAGTGATTAAATGCTTGCCTCCTTTTCCTTTCTAGGCTGCTAGAAGGGAGACTTGTTTAGGATAACCAGTGTTAGCCATCTTCTAAATCCTTAACACATATTATAATACTTAATAAATGTTTTCTGTGTAACCCGAGGCAAGTTATTTAACTTAGCTTCCACCTACCTCAATGTCCTCATCTCTAAAGTGGGACTTTACTTCTCAGATTTGTTGTGAGGATAAAATGATATAATATTTTTGTAATACTTTGCAAATCTTAAAATGCTAAACAAATGCTAGTTATTCTTATGTTAGCTATTAAATCAGATCTGAAAGTCTTTATCAGATATAACATATGAGGTTTTAGTTTTGCTATTTGAAGTGAGGAAATTCCTCCCTCCCTCCTTCCATCTTTCCCTTTCTCCATCTTTCTATCCCTTTCTCCTTTCCTTTTCCCCTTTCTGTCCAACTCTTTTTTCCCCCTTCCTCCCTTCTTTCCTCCCTTCCCTCTTTCCCCTTCCTTGTTTCTTTTTTTAAAAAAGCTTTTCTTGAAGGATGAAGGGATAGACTCATATATTCATATAATGTCAGAGTTGGAAAGAGCTCCAGTGGCTTTCTGACAGAATGAGCACTTGAAAATAATCCCCCCTTTCTGGTAATACTTTATAAATACACTGACATACACAGTGGCATAAGCCCAGAGAGACAAAGGCACACATTTGCTTAGGCATATATTTCTTTTTAAGGGAAATTACTAAATTATTTAGTTTTCATATTTAATTTAGTTGCTTCTGAGATACATTGAGTGATTTGAAGGGAGAAAAGTGAATATTTTTAAATGAGAAAAATGAATTTATTTTTTCATTACATAATTAAATAAGACTGACTACATCATCTCAGAATTTTCTAAAGTTATTCACCTAATTTAGATACAGAAGAGAATAATAAAAGATTCATTTTGGGAAAATTTAGGAAAGTATAAGTTTCCTTAAGTTAAGGACTTTTAAAAATGTCTTTGAAGCCCTAGCACTTAATACTATCTATATATCTCATCTATCTATTTATCTCATCTATCTATTTATCTATCTATGTATTCATCTATCTATGTATTTTATATGTACTTACATATATATATATTTCTTATACTTACATATATACTTTTAAATGTCTTATAAATACTTATATATGTCCTATTTCCTACATATACTTATACATATATCCTATATCTTATATATATCTTCTATATTTACTTAGATATGGATCTTATATATACATATATATTACATATATTTATATATGTATGTCTTATGTGTACTAATATATCTTATATAGTTATATTTACTTATATATATCTATATATGTCATATATACTTATATATCTTTCATATACAAGTATATATGTACACTTATATATGTATATATATATCATATATACTTCCACATATTTATACATTTATATATATCTATATATACAATTTACATATACTTACATATATACTATATTATCTATATATTTATTTATACATACATATATAACAAATATAACTATACATACATACATGTATACATAAGTATACATATTTATACATAAAATATATATTCATAGATATATCTATATTTATATATCTTGTGTATACTTATATTTCTTATATATATCTATACTTATAGATAGCTATGATATATGTACCTTACATATTTTGTATATATACTTATATAGTATATGCATGCCTAAAAATTCTTGAATTGGTTAGAATCAATAAAAATAAGTCACTGCCTGCCTGTGAGTCTAAGCCGTCATAGCCACTATTTGTTGCTATTATATAGAGTATATATACATAGTGTGGCTTATATATTATATAATATACATATATACATACATACATACATATATATATATATATATATATATATATATATATATATATATATATATAGTGTGTGTGTGTGTGTGTGTGTGTGTGTATGGCTATATATATATATATATATAGTGTGTGTGTGTGTGTGTGTGGCTTATATATATATACATAGTGTGTGTGTGTATATATATGTATATATATATCTATATATATATATATAGTCTCTCTCTCTCTCTCTCTCTCTCTCTCTCTCTCTCTCTTTTTATATATATATATATACATATATATATATATATATATACATATATATATATATATATATATACATATATATATATATATATATATATATATATATATGTATATATATATATATATTCCCACAACCAAAGAAAAGACTTGTAAGTTTGACTACAACTATTGATCTGAGAGATTCCTGATCATAGCTGAAAAGGGTTCTACCCCAAATACAAGCTATGTCACTAGAGGGCCATTCATCCCATCTGGAAGTTGCTTTGCACTATTAGTATAAAGCTATAAAATTCCTATATGATGTTATGAAAACAAGGTCATGCTCTAGGCATGCTGGAGGGTATTTGCACAGGCATGAGTCTGAGACAGAAAGAGCTCAGGAGGCCATGTATCTGTTCTATTTCACAGCACCATCTTCCCTGTTATATTTAATTGGTACTGAACTCCTTCTCCCCTTTGTTGAATCTGTGTTTAACTTCTGACCCAGTTTCAGAGGATACTGGTCTCAGGAAAGTGAATCTTGTCCTTTATGTTACCAGGACAAAAGAATCTCATTGTCCATCTTTGTACACTTTGTGATGTTGGAGGGATGTGAATGAAGAAAGTGAATCTGAACTGATCACATCACCCAGGGTTGGTGGCTTCTTGGGAAGGTGGACCTCAAGCTACTTGGTAGATTCCTGTTTCAGATTGTGGGTCTGAGGGCCCACTTGTGCCTTATATTAAAGAGCCAATCAAGAAAAATGTAATATCTTCCCATGTATGGTTCCATGAAAATATGTTGGAATGTTTATAACTTTTAATAATGTATTAGAAATATTTCCAGGAAAAATGATATTTTTTTTAAAGAAAGAAGATTAAAAACACAGTTCTGGAATTCTATAACCTTGCCAGTAGGCAAATGATGAAATAATAATAGTGTTAGAATTTCTAGACTCATTAATTTTCATTTTTGGCATTCAGCAATATCTCCTCATTCATCCTTATACCTTTTCCATAATTCTACCTCTATTTAGTTTATAATTCTAATTTATTCAAGCTCATTATTTCAACAATGCCAGCAAGAAGTTGTAAATAGCTTGCTAGCTTTCCTCTGCACGGAATGATAACATCCAATCAGAGTAAGAAAGTCATTTATGTTATCCTGATATCCCAATAGCCTATACTGATTTGGCAGTGTCCGTTCATGAACTGACAACAACATCTGCTAGCAATTTATCCTCTATTATCTCCTACCTACCACTTAACCTACTGGATCAAACAATTCTGCATTCAGTCTCCCATATCCACCTGTAAATCAGCTTTCACCAAGAAAAATTATGAACAGCCTAGTCTTTTTGAAGTTCATAAAATTCAAGTCCCAATATTTATTTCAATTTTCATTCTCCCCAAATAGTTAAAAAATTTTTTTCTATAGTGAGAGGGGTTGATAATTCTATTTCTATGTCCCTTGTTTTATGGGGCTTAGTTTATTTTTTTCTCCTGAAGTCTTTTAAGGAACAGTTGAAGATCCCATTTGCTGAAAGTAGGAGGAAAAATATTTTCCCATTAGCTCTTTGGTCTCATCAAAAGACAGCTCTTCCATGAGGGAAAATATTCTCTTGATCTGGTCCATTAAATGGTAGTGATGGTTTTTTTCCAAAGCAAGAGTCATTTCTTAGGATAATTCTAATTCTAGGTAACATGAAGTGAGGGGGTAGGGCAGATAGTATTATCTTTGGTAATGAATTCTGTATGAGCATGTGTCTTATATGATCCATATTATATATACACCCACATTTTGTATATGCATATTCATATAAATAATTATGAAGAAAAATTATTTCAGGCAATATGGAATAAAAGCTAAAGGGTTCTCAGAGTCAGAGACTTGGGTTTAAATCCCATCTCTGACACATGCTGGCTGGATGACCTTGAATAAGTCACATTCTCTCTAAGACTATACATTACAAAGTAGTTATTCCTTTGCTTTGATAGAGAGTTTCCTTGTCAGTAGTGACCTATATTAGAGAAATCAAAAGTCCAAACACTCAATCTCCTATGATTTCCAATTATCATACAAATTATTTTTTCAATTAATAAGTATTTCCTTGCTCTCCATCTTTTATTTTCATATTGAAGATGCATAAAAACAAATTCCTTGTGAAATAAGCACAATAAAGCAAAAGGTATTTCCACATAAGTCATGTCCAAAAATTCATGTGTTTGCAATATGAGTCCATCACCTTTCTGACAGGAGGTAGGTACCATATGGATTAGAGAAACACTCTTAGATCTCATAGAATTTAAATCAGGAAGGGATGTATATCCCAACTGCTTTATTATAGTAGTAATCTCTTTTTTGAAGGAGAGAAGCAGGGAAGTAAAGAATTATGAATTTAATGGTACAGGGTACAACTAGAGAAGAAACTTCTACCTACTTTGTTTTTGCCCTCCCCTTTCCTACCCCCATAACAATTATCTTCCTTAAAACCGTTAGACAAGAGATTTTAAAATGTTCTCTTTTCCTTATTTATTTATTTTTTTAGCATGATATTTCTCAAGGGAAATTTAACTAGAGTCTAAAATGAATAGGATGTCTGAATCAACTCTTCATGGTTCCCATAATGTTCATATTTACAGAAAGCAAAAATTGTATGCCTTTCCCAACCAAAACCAGACTCCCCTGTCCTCTTTGGAAGTCTATTTTTTTCTTTTGAACTTCCATTTCCTCAAAACCTAATTTCAAAGAACACGAGTTGTTCAAATGACTTGACTAATGCTTTAGGAAATCTATACAGCATAGGAGTTGGAATCACAGAAATAATTTTCCCTAGGCGGATGGATTCACTATCTCCTTGCAACAGTTTCTCAGCTAAAGTGTTTTCAGGTGTGAGGTTCCTGATGGAATGCTGGGACTTGTGACTGCCATATGGTGTCAACAGCAACATCTGCATCAACATCTTCTGGATAATAAGTAAGTGTAAAAACATTTGTCTGGGATTTGTGGGGAATACAGAGGTCTGAAAATGCAGACATGTTATATTGCACTCCTGGGATCACTGCTAAGGCCAGCATATCTTGTGGCAGGTGTGTTAAGAAATGAATTAGGATCCAACATTCTTCTACTTTTTCATCTATGAATCTGTGATTTTTCTGGATGATATTAAAGAAGATGAAAATATAGGCACTAGTTTGGAAGCCCCTTAATGCAAATAAGCTCACTGAGTTCTTTGTACAAGCTGGATTATACCTACATGGAGTATTGCCTTCAGAACTTAAATGTTACATCTTGACTCCCTGAAGTTTATGGGAAAGAATTTGAGGTAGTTGGTATTTCTGTTAGGGGATAAAGATGTAACATTTGAGTTCAAATTGAAGACTAACTCTTGACATCTTCATGACTAGGCTAGCATGGAAGGACCTGGGTTCAAATGTGGCCTTAGACACTTCCTAGCTGTATTATTTTTTCAATTAATAAGTTATTTCATTTCTCTCCAACTCCTATATTCACATTGAAAGATGCATAAAAGCAAATTCCTTGTGAATAAGCCCAATAAAACAAAAGCTATTTCCACATAAACCATGCCCAAAAATGCTTGTCTTCCTTTTTGCAATTTGAGTCCATCACCTTTCTCTATGAATTAGAGAAACACTCTTAGATCTCATAGAATTTAAATCAGGAAGGGACATAAATTCCAACTGCTTTATTATATTAGTAATCTCTCTCTCCTCTCTCTCTCTCTCTCTCTCTCTCTTTTTGGAGGGGGGGCAGTAGGGAAGTAGAGAGGGTGTGAATTTAATGGTATAGGGTTACAACTACATAAAAAACTTCTACTTACTTTGGACAAATCCCTTAACTCAGATTACCTTCAAAATAAAGAAAAAAAATTAAATAAATGTTATAATAAACAAGGAGTAAAGGGGCAGAGACAAAATTTAAATCTGGATCCTCCTGACTATAGATCTGTCCTTTTTTCTATTATATGCCTACTGGATATGAAGTGCTATACTAGTTTAACATCTTGACCATCAGGGAGGGAAGATAATTGGTAACTTCTTTCTTATTGAGTCTTCTCCATCCCTCCCCTCTCTAAGCTGAAATCCCTTATCTATCATTGTATGACATTTTTAGGTTCTCCCTTTCAAAAACACTTCATCAACTAGTTGTTTATAAATAAAAATCTGAGATTCTGCTAAAGCCATCAGAGAGGGGTTCGAAAGAGCAAAATAGAGGTGCTAGGGCAAATATATCTAGGGAGCCTTAGTGTTAAAGCATAGAAGGTGAACACCCCTTGTAGATTAAGGTTAGTTTTAAAGATCGGGAAGGGAGAGTCTAAAATTTGACAGCTTGTCAAGAGGATCAGGAGGTGTCTCTTAAAGTCCCATGTGCTCTAATCAACAGCTTCATATTGAGTCATTCACACTCCCTTGGCAGTTTCACCCAATCCTCCACTGCCTACATGGACCACTTGGGATCACAGTTTTTTTTAACTTGTGTCATACTCCTTGTCACCTAGGTGCTAACTCCAGAGCAGATAAAGGATGAAGATACATGTATCCAAATCAAGGTTTCCTCTTGCTGTGGAAGCCAGAAGATCTATCTTAGATGCTGCCAGTTGATAAAGAGGGTATTTTCAGACAGAGCATGCCCCTGCTGAGTGGCAGACCACTTCTAGTCTCTGAAAATATTACTCCTGGAAACGATTAGCAGGGCTCTTTGACTGAGCATGGCCATCTGCGCTAACAGTACAGTGATGTATGCCCTCCTGATTAGTTTCCATTTGCTCTCACCTCCCTTCCCCATGCCCACTGTAGAGATGAAATTTATACCTTTCCACTCTCTTTACAACATAATCCTCCCTCCCTAAAATTTACAACTTAGATTCCAGGCTCCACTTGACAACTAGACTCTTAATTCCACTCATGAAAAAAAAAAGGCTTTTACGATCTGGAAATTTATCCTTCCTTACATTTTTCTTCGCCACTTTCAAAATATACATTCTGAATACTCCAACAAAAGGGAACAGATTAAGAGAGGAGTATAAAATAATTCAGGGAAGACCTAATAAAAGATGCAATCAATCGAATGAGTGACAGTAGCAGTTTCTTTTAACATCAAATCTAATGGTTTCTTTTTCTAGTACAAAAGTGCTCCATTAACAGTGTGAGGCTTTTATTTGGGTAATTCACACAAGTGGTTGCCAGATGTAGTTTATTTTCAGGAGGGCACACTTACAGAAGCAACACACTGAGCTGAGAGACAGAGTTATCTCTCTCTAACTTACTCTCTAATGACCTTTCCAAGTAAAATAACAATGAATCCCCAACACTAAAAAACCTTCAAAGGCAATCTGACTGGTACTTCACACTTAAAATGATCGACTGACATCAGGGCTGGTACTGGGCAAGCTTATAAAGTCAGATAGGTTCTCTGCTTTGCTATCTCCTTCCTTGTTTTTGTCCCCTTGCCTTCCCATCTAGGCTGTTTTTCTTCATAGGTGTTTCTAGTGTTCCATGGTCCTGTTTTAAGCCTGTTTGGTTCAGAATTAAAGCAAAGTGAGGTTTTATGTTCATCTCAAGGAAGTGACAGAAATTTTGGATATCTGTCCAATTAACTGGAATCACTAACTGGGATCCCAAGTTAAAAGACTAAAGATAAAAAATCTTGTCCTATAGTAGAAAATATCTGTGTAAGTATTGTTTCTTCATATTAGCACGTGAGCTCCTGGTAGCAGGGATTGTTTTATAGTCTATCTTTGCCTTCTCAGGACCTAGCACCACTTTTTTTGCCTTAAAGTAGCTTATATATTTTTAAAGTTTTTATTTTTCCCCATAACTTGTATTTTATTTTTCCAATTACACAAAGATAATTTTTAATATTAATTTTTATGAGATTTTGCACTATATGTTTTTCTCCTTCCCCTCCCTCCTTTCTTCCTTCCTTCCCCAAGGTAGCAAACAATATAATATAGGTTATACATGTGCAATCATGTTAAACATGCCACATCAGTCATGTTGTGAATTAAAAAAACAGAACAAAAGGGGGAAACATTAAAAAAAAATAAAAATAGTATTCTCTGATCTGCCTTCAGAATATATTAGTTCTTGTTCTGGATGGGTATAACATTTTCCTTTATGAGTCTTTTGGAATTGCCCTCTATAGCTGATTGCACAATGTTGCTCTTACTTTGTATAATGTTATCTCATTTTATTCACTCTATGCGGCATCAATTCATGTAATAAGTCTTTCAGATCTTTCTGAAATCTGCCTGCTTATGATTTCTTGTAGCACAATAGTATTCCTTTACATTCATATACCACATCTTGTTCAGCCATTTCACAATCGATGATTATTTCCTCAGGTTCTAATTCTTTGCCACTACAAAAAGAACTGCTATAAATTTTTTTATACATAATATAAGTCCTTTCCCTTTTTCATGTTCTCTTTAGGGTATAAACCTAGGACCTACACTACAACAAAAAGAACTGCTATAAATTTTTTTCTACATATAAGTCCTTTCCCTTTTTCATGTTCTCTTTGGGGTATAAACCTAGGACCTAGCACTATTACTGGCACATAATAGGTATTTTTAAATGAATACTAGTTGAATTGAAGCACAATTAATAATAAGACCTTTCCTCTCCTTCTCCCCCCAAAACCAAACCAAATCAATCAAAACAATCCAAGGAAAAAGTGAGGAAATGTGGCTCCATATTAACCTACAGGGTTGATGCTGGAAGAACAATAAGGATCTGAGGGCCATAAAGTTTTGTGATTTGCAGCATTCAATTTCTGTAGGCATGAGAGAGTTTTTAGACCAAGCCATAGCATTAGTCAATCAGCCCACAAAGATTTATTAAGCACCTACTAAGTACCACATTGTGCTAAGCACTAGTAAAGAAAAGACAAAAGTAAAAAATCACTGCCTTCAAGAAGCTTACATTCTAACTGTGGAAACAACAGGCATATATTGCATTTGGCTAGCTCTAAAGTCTACTGCCTGAATTTCCCTCCAGAGGAATGACCATCTCCAAGTTGCCTTCCTATGACTTCCTGTCTTCCCAGGACCTTCTGCTATGGTGCCTTCATCTTGACCTGTCTCATGTTTCATGAAATTTTCCCTGATTTTCTATTATCAGGGCCAATGAACATGTCTGTAGTAAATTTAATAAAAGCCTAACTGTATAAAACATTTTAAGTATATTATCTCATTTGATCCTGAGAATTGGTACTTTAAATATTCCTATTCCCTTTTAAAGATGGAGAAACTAAATCTCAGAGAATTCAAGTGAATTGTATATATTTATAAAGTTAGTAGTCTATCCTATGTAGGACTTGAACTCAGGTCTCCTAAGAAATATTCCAGTGCTCTTTCCATTACATGATGCTAACTATTTTCAGGCATCCTTATTTTCAAGTTAACAGGGATTTCTTTGTTCTTTACCTGAATTAGAGGAAAAAGTAACACCGTGGACTGCAACCACAGACATTCCACAAGGACTTACCAAGATCAGATGAAAAGTTATGAAAGGAAGCATGTAATAAGAAGCATTCAAAGACAGAACGATGCACTTAATTTCTCTGTGCTGTAGACACTTCTAAGACTAAGTTGCAAAGATGGTCTTGCTGACATGGTTTAGTGGGGACTTCATCATCTGGAAGTTCCCCATGCTAATATAATTGCAGATCTTATCTGAGAAGCTGGATTCATTCAGGCACTCAGAATTGCAATGCCCATTGGAATAGCTGAACAAGTTATAGCATCTACAGGTATAGATCAGAAGATCAAGAGGAGAGAAAGAGAGAGAGAGCAAGATACATAGTAAAGTTAACATAGCTTTTTTTGAAATACACATTTCTTTCAGAATTCTTTACATAAATCAACTTTGTCTGAAGAGAACTTATGTAAAGTAAAAACCATCTGCAATATACTGCTATTTAGTTATTTTAGTCATGTTTGACGCCATTTGGAGTTTTCTTGGCACAGATACTGGAGTAGTTTGTCATTTTCTTCTCCATCTCATTTTACAGATGAGGATGTAAGGGAAATAGAAGTGATTTGTCCAAGATCACACAGTAAGTATCTAAGAGCAGATTTGAACTGAGGATAAGTCTTCCTGATTCCAAGTCCAGC
The DNA here is from genome assembly GCF_048593235.1 of Sminthopsis crassicaudata. Taxonomy (NCBI): domain Eukaryota; kingdom Metazoa; phylum Chordata; class Mammalia; order Dasyuromorphia; family Dasyuridae; genus Sminthopsis; species Sminthopsis crassicaudata. The sequence goes on from NC_133622.1 coordinate 55,136,778, forward strand.
ACTCTATCTACTATGCTACTTAGCTGACCCTGTGATACGTGTATGTGTATATTTGCATATATATATATATGCAGATACATGCCCACATGCATATGTATATGCAGACACATGCCCATATATATGTGGATATCCACCTATATGCACATGTATATATAGAAAAACACATATATATCATACATATTTAATTTTTGATGGATACTGCCTACTGAGAGAGTATCATGATCAGAAGGGAACTAGGGATTTGAGAGTTAAAAAGGAGAGATGGAGCAGTATAAGTATGAGGGACATCCTGTGTAAACAATTAGACATAGGAAGAGGAATATTGTACATAGGTTGGATGTGATGTCAGCTAGTTGGGCTGGAATGCAGAGTCTTCTTGGTAGAAGCAAGATTCAATGTTTGGGGCAAAGATACTTTTTCACCTCCTGACTTTATATCCAATGCTTTTTCTGCCTCAGATTTTTTAGTAAATCCAGGGAAGCTGCTTAAAGTTGGTAGGTTGAGTGACTAGCATACTAGTATATGAAGCAGAGCACCCGAGTTTGAGAATTAGTTCTAGCAGCGTGTGGGTCAGCTGCTACCTCTTTCAGGAGCTCAGTCTTCTTGACTGTAAAATCAGGATAATAATTGTAGTATGACTTCACAGAATAGCTGTGTGGAAAGCCTTTTGTAAACTAGGGGAGGCCTTTATGAAAGGGAGCTGCTCTAATTAGAATCTTAAGGCTTTCCTACGTGGACCTTGATATTTTGCCCATTGTGGCCCTGGTCCAAGATCGTAGCTCCTCTGTTCTCAGCAGGTCCAAATTGCACCACTGTAGCAAGGTAGACTACTTTTCTTCTCTTTCATGCTTTGTGGTTCCCCCTTCTCTTGACCATGACCCACTTTTGTGACAGTGATAAGCAGTTTCCAAGTTCTAAGAAATAAGTTGTGCTATTCCAGGACCCTTTTATAGGCCTTCAAATCAAAGACATTTTAGAGCTAGAGATTTGGTTATGTGCTCTTTATTTGAACTGAATTCAAGGTATGATAAATATCACATCAAAGTTATTCTAATAAAAACATGTCAGACACATTCTAGCAGAAGGTCATAAGTTTGGCTGCAAAAAAAAAAATAATCTCCTCATGTTCCCTTGTGCATGCTTTTAATTGTTAACTTGTTTGCTTTCATGGTACATCTCAGTACACAATAGTTCCTTTTGGGGACTCTAGGATTTCCCCAGTAGAGGAAGACTAACCAATTATGCATAAGATAACAGGCCTTTATTCAGTGTGTTTTAATTGATATAAGGGAAGGTTGACATCTTAATTTGAGACACAAAGAGACATGAGGAGGAGAATGGAGAAGGGGAAAGAATCTTTCTGGATCACAGCCATCAGAGAGGTAAGGAAACCTCCATCCAGATCTCTGGATGTGCAGAATACACTCATGATTTACCAGGCAGAAGGATGCTCAGGACATGGGCAAATGATCTTCAGGTCAGGAAAGGAGGAAAAAATATTGATGAATGGAGTTGAAACCATTGTCTTCCTCCTCCTCCTCTGGTGTCCAGGCTATATCAAGCTCAAATTGCTCCATAAACATCGCTTGAGCTCAGCAACAAGGTAGTAGAAGTCTTAGGGAATAAAGTCATCACCAGAGACCTGGTGACTGTAGGCTCCTAACAATTATTGGCTCTTATATATTATCTTAAGGTTTGCAGACTGCTTTACCTCCAGCCTCAAAAAAACCTCCTGTTCTCATCAGTCTTCCTGCTTTAGTGAAGCTTACTTCCCAGTATGGGAGCAGCTAGGAGAGTGGATTATTCATTTTCATTCTTTACCTTAACTATTGAAAAAAGAAAGTATGCACCAGATATAGGGAAATTTTAGCTAAATACACAAGAGCAAAAAATACAAAAAACTGATAAAGTAAAATCCTTATGACCAATACTGGAAAATTTTAATCCGTAAGGCATTGATTCAGCATTTCTCGTACAAGCCTTCACTAAAGCTTTAGAGACTTTGCCTGTTGAGGTCTCCCTCCCTAGCATTAATTCAGCCTAGCTATGAGAAAGGAAGGATAAAAGTCAGGAGGAGTTCAAACGTATTCCCTCTGAATCTACTGCTAAATTTTTTTGTTTGTTTTTTACTGCATCACATTATCTTCTATTGTTCAGTCATTTCACTCATGTGCCATGAGTCTTCATGACTCCATTTGGAATTTTCTTGGTAAAGATATGGAGTGGTTTTCCATTTCCTTCTCTGACTCATTTTACAGATAAGGAAACTGAGGCAAGCCAGGTTGGATGACTTGTGCTAAAAAGTATCTGAGATCAGATTTGAAGTCATGAAGATGAGTCTTCCTGACTTCAGTCTAGCACTTTATCCATTATGTTACCCACACTGCCTTTTAGTTGTTTAATATCTATTTCATTATTGACTTTTAAATACTGGAAGGCAGTTGTCAAATTCCTTGTCTTTTTTTCCTCCATGTTATATCCCCAAACTCTTCAACTTATATGACATTAACCATCATGACCACTACCTTCCAGCCTATCAATGTCCTTCCTATAATGAGGTGCTCAGAACTGAACTTAATACTCCATATTTGGTCTAACCAGCATATATTTTATGAAATTCTCCTGTTTTTTTCTCCTTTCCAGCTATGGAATCTTAGTAGGGGTTATCCCAACAGATACCACCTATCCTGCAACAAAACAGCTGGTAGCAACGTAGTATCTCCAGTTTTTTATTAAAAACCTTAATTAAATGAAAAAATCCACAATATGTCATGGGGGGCGATTGTTTTCTACTCCCCCCCACATATTGAGGGCATAAATTTCAATGGTTCTTGAATAATTCTAGCTTCTTTTTCTTTACTAGTGACTCTCCCCATGAAAGTAAACCAATGGCTTGTTATCACAGTGTACATGAATGACTATTATTCTTTCCCAGGAAGGTTGGGAAGATCTCTCCAAATCCATCTGGAGTCTCGGCAAATGAAAGTTAGTGAAATGCAAGTAAGTAGAGACATTGAATTCCCAACCATGTTCTCTGTTTCTGCTCTCACAGAGCTGGTTAACTTGTGCTGAAACTGATTGATTTTATCTGCAAAATAAGTGTAAAATTTCCCCCCAGCATGAGAAACTCTGAACAGTAACTGAGGTAGGAAGTAGAAGAGAGAGGACATAGGTTGGGTTTTTTATATTTAAGGGAAAGAAATAGACAAGAATGCACCTGGGGGTGAAGTTGGCAATATATATGATTTTTAACAAGGGTAGAATGCCAAATGTCAGATTTCACACATCTGTCAGTTGGAGGAAACACTTAATATTGTCCTTGGTATGAATAAAGTACATGTTTACAAGGCTTTATGGCAACGCTGCTTCTTCCCCTCTTCAACCTTACCTATATTTATCATCCCTGACACAGTGAGCAATGACAAGAGTTCATTTATTCATTTGTTCGCTGCTGATAGAGCTATTGGGTGCCCAACACCCATGGGGTGGTTATGGGGGCTATACAAAATAGGATTATAGATTAATATCTAGAAGGGACTTAGAAACTATTGACTCTTATTCTTTCATTTCTTAGATGAGAAAACTAGTGACTTGCTCAGTCACATGGCTAATAAGTGTCTGAGACAGGATTCGAACTCATTTTTCTCTCTAAATAATCTATCCACTGAGTCATCTATCATTTGTGACCCTCAAAAAGCTCATGACAAATTTAAATTACTTGTAATAGTTCTCAAAAATTTTCAAATCATGTTTTAGTAAACATGTAATAGAACAAGATAGGCTGTACAACCGAATGTTGTAAGAATTCAGGGTAAGGAAAAGTTACTGTGGACTTGGATTAGGACAAATTTCTTAAATTGAGTCTTGAAGGAAGTGTTGAGTTTTGATTTTCACTGAAAAGAAGAATGTTCCATGTTGGGGTACTGGTGAAAAATCAGGAAGGACTTCACGGAAAGGGAAGTGAGGATGTTTTAGGGATTATAAGGAGAGTAATCTTTCCTTGTGTTCTTGTTGGAAAGTAACAGGGTAGATAGTTGAAATGGATGAGAAATTACTTTGTCATTTAGTTTGTATTTACTCATCTATGTACTTATTTCCCCACTCAAATAGAATGTAAGCTCTTTGAAGGAAAGGTTATTTTCACATTCATCTCTGGATCCCTACAGTTCCTGTCATCATAGGTATTAAAGATATTCTTGTTGGATCAAACTGAATTAAATTATGGAGGGTTTAAACTCCTTGTGGGTGGGATTGACTTTTCCCCCAAGACTTTATGTCGCTTGCCTAGCTCAGTGACTTGCTCATGGTGACTTAATAGATTTTTGCTGAATTGAATTGAATCTTGAATACTAGGCAGGAGAATTTAGGTTTGTTGTGGTTGGCAATAAGGAGACACTATAAATTCTGATGTTGAAGAGTGAGATAATGAAAGCAGTGACATGGGAAGATTAATCTGGCAGGGGCATTGATCAATCTTTGGCTGGAAAGAAAAGGGGATTGGATGCAGAGAAATCTTTTAGGAGGTTATTAAAATCATTTAAGTATGAAGTGACAAGGTCCTGGCCTGGAATGGCAAAAGTAGTAATGGAGAAGTAGGGATCAATCCAATGAATATTGCAGATGAAGAAAAAAATAGGATTTGGTGATTGAATGAATATAAGACATGAAGTATAGAGAAGAATAAAAAGTAAATTCAAGAACTGGAAAGAGGAAAACCAGGAGAATGGTGACGACAGAAGTTGAGACATGAAGGAAAATGAGAGAGTTAAAAAATGACTGATTCAAACAATTCACTTTGAGATCAGTATGTCATTTATTTAAAAAGCATTTAATATGTGTCTACCTTATATGGAGAACTATGATAGATACTGAGAAAGATAAAATATTTAGATAAGTGGTCCATATGATCCAGGTCTTAAAGTCTTATACAAAAACTTTTTAACTAAATTTAATCAAAATGATCTATTTTGTGATTAATAATGATCTCCAATTCTTTTTTGGTCATAGATTCCTTCTCCACAGATCGGAGAGGTAAATTATCCTATGTTCTTCATATTTATTTATAATATGATTCTTTTTGTAACCCATTTCACAGGTCTTAAAGTCAGGTAAGAGAAGTTGCAAATACAGGGGAATAAAGCACATATGGTATTATATAATGAGCACATTAGAGAGATGGAAAAAGTGCCATATGAGATCAGGTATGGCTTCATGAAAGGTAAACTCTGAAAGACAAGGAAAGGTAGAGAGAACATCCCAGATCTATAAGTGGAGAGGTAGTAGAACGAGAGTGTAGCCCCTCATCAGGGGGAAAAAGCCCCAACATTTTAAGTAAGGTGGCAGGATCAACAGATCAGTATTAAAAGCTTGCAACCTGGTCAAGGTCATGAAAGATTAGGAGGAAAAAATGCACTGAAGTATCTGGCAATTAAAAGGTTCTTAGTGACCTTTACTTCAATAACTTTAATAAAGTAGCAGGATGGAATTCATTGGAGATGTTAAATAGTCACTGGAGCTAGTAGGTTTCATGCAAAGTCATGTTTGAGATGTAGATTTAGGAATTAGCACCTAGAAGGGATGTTTGAAGTGCAAATCGTTGAATCCCTCAAGGATGGTATAGGAGAAAAAAAGCAAAGGGTTTAGAATTTAAAAAGTGGTCCTCATGTCAAGAAAGAGGAGAGGAAGAGGAATAGCTGAAAGAAAGGAGCCACAGAATTTAAGGAAAAGGAGAGATTCAAGGACAAGAGAATAATCATTAGAATTAAATGTCTCAGAAAGGTCAAGTGGAGGCAAAGGACATCGGAGGCATAGAAAAGACCAAAGGGAGTTGAGAACTTTAGAATAGATTCAATTGAAGGAAAATATTTAAACCAAATGGCAAAATTTCTGGGTTACAGACAGAGAATAGGCTCCATTCATCTACACAAACCTTACTGTTAATCCGTTAAGTATTTGTTTAATGTACTAAGCATTATCTCTGTTTAAATTTCCTTTTACATGTTTGTTAATGTTATCTGCCTGCAACTGTATGTTCCCAGAAGGCAGGGACTGTGTTTGTCTAACTTGCTTTGCATAGTACCAAGAACAAGGTCATGGGCAGGTGGAGCTCCCTGAATTTTGATGAGGAAGGAAATGATTAATCAGAAAGAAAAGCAAATCAAGTGAATTACTAAGAGAACACTGGACCATCTAGGGTTGGTAGAAACTTGTAGTGATGCTTAAATCAGGTCCTACAAGGCAAGGTCTAGATGTCCTTTATCTATTTGTACAGGATTAAGCATTTAAAAAGCAGGAAGGGGAAACAGACTTGCATGGTTTCCAACCCCCATGATTTAATTCCAGAGGACTGCTTTAATAATTTGGAGCCTCCTTTTGCTCATCTGTACAACTAGGAGCTTGGACTAGACCATCCTGAATTTCTTTTCAGTTCTACCAGTCTCTGAGTTGAGGTTTCAAGCCCAGCAGTCCTGAGGAATGCCAATAATTTGGTGAAAATAATTAGAGTGAAGGGGAAAAAAATAACCAGATTATCCCAAATGACTCATAAATATTATCTCATTTGATGCTCAATCCTGCAAGACAGGTGCTGTTAAAGAACTCACCATCACATTGCTAGTAAATTGCTGAGGTTAGATTTGAACTCAGGTCTTCTGGACTCAGGACCAGCACTCTATCCTCTATACCTTACTGCCTCTAGTCTATGACGTGGTCTAAGTCTAAAATGTGATAGTTTAGGAGAGTGATTCCTATTGAGCAAATGGTGAGATTATAGACACCAAATGTTGGGGTTCGGTCACATGAAGAATTCACAATGGCTATTCTCTTTGGCAAAAAGTAGGTTTATTTAGGAGAAGACGTTATAGATGAAATAAAGAAATACAATAGGCATTAGGAATGATAAATGTGAAAGAGGGTTGGGAGAGCTTATAATGAGCAAGGAAAAGGGTTTTAACAATTAATGATGGAAAGGACAAGTTCCCTGGTGGAACTCATAATTAACCAGGAGAAAGGGAACACCCTCTTGAGACTGGAGTATACCCTTAGCTGGCAGGCTATATAGCAAAAGAGATTTACCATCCTAAAGAGTTATCTATAAGGAGAAATACACATGGTGGTGGGGGGGATGTGAGAGGGTGGAAGGGAAGAAGGTAAGGGGTTGAGAGAAGAGACTCCACCTGGATGGAGGAGGGGTAAGGAGAAAGCAAGGCAGAGTACTATGGGAGGCTATCCCCCAAAAGGAATTCAGCAAAGATGGAGTGAACCATGGACAGTTTTGTAGGGGAAATTCAACTTCAGGGGTTTATATAACTGATGACATCCACAGAGGGTAGAATTACAAAGCTAAACTGATTTCTATCAGTGCCCTTCCCTGCTTGCCAGAGGGAATAATTCTGTTAATGCTCCAGTCCCTCTCTGCCAACTACACACCGTTACTGAGGACTTCATCAGGCTTTACTCTTTGTAGTTAGTTGCAAGACTGTTATATGTAAACCAAATCTACCAAATCTACAAATCTACAAAAAAGTATTAAATGACTACCATGGCTCCTTTGTTAGGCATGGGGATATAAAGTCAAAAGCTAGGAAAAGGAAACAGAGCTGCTTCTTGAGAACCTTATTTTATTTTCTATTTTGGATGGGAGGGAGAGTGGATATTAAGTAAATACAAAATACACAAATAGGAAGTCCTAAGAACCTAGGTCAGTTTATGAATCCTTGATAATCACTTCATAAGAAGTAAAATGGGTCTGGTTCTAAGGGTGTTTCTAGACTGAAGCCAGACAATCAGAGTGTTCAGAACCACCAAGAACTCAGACTTGGGTTGGTATTGAAGACCAAGCATTAATTGCTGTTACAAAACAGTGGAAGGAAAGAGCCTGGCACCAGAGGCCTGATTTTAAATTCCACTTCTGACATTTACTTGCTCTGTGAACATAGGAAAAAGAGTTAAATATAACAAGGAGAAAGACACCATTAAGGAAGGGATTATGGCAGACTAACCCTAAAGGGAGTTAGCTGTGATAGAAAGGAGTTGGCTATAATAAGGAAAAAGACTATTTACTGGTTTGGGAAGATTATGAACAGATCTTTTATAGGGGAACTATAACCTTGGGGGTTTGACATCTCAACTTGGCTTTCTGATTGGATACAATAAACTGAGTCAATGCAAGGAACTAAAGGCCTATTTAAAGCAAAAGGCTTAAGGCAGACTTGATCCCATTAGTGTTCCTTCCTGCTCACTTCAGCTTCCATATTGTTTATATAAATTCAGCGTTTCTCTCTGATAATGTCCATCTGGCCACCCAAGACCTCATCAGGCCCAGGATAAGATTTGTGGTTCCATACATGAAAAAGATCAAGAAGAGAGCTTTCTTACATCATCAAAAATAAGGCTAGACATATTATCTTCCATATGGTTGAGTGAATTATTGAATAAAATGATAAATGATGTATCCTGGGGGTCGGGGCTATTTAATGAATTCAGATGATCTCCTCTCCTGTAACTGGCAGGGGTAGATATATAGTTGATGTTTAATAAACACTTCAGGACTGATCAATTTAGAGATTGTGGTGTTTATAGAGTCCTGGCAACCATAGCCTTGGTATAATAACATTGACTTGTTTCAAGAATAAAATACATAAAGTGGAGATCATGCTACATGAGATGAGGTTGAAGGAAATAAGCTTGTTTAGCACAAAATTGAAAGAAGACTTTGTGAAGAGCAGGGGAGAGGGTGCCTGAATGTTGTATTCAGGTGTAGGGCATCCAAAAAGTTTTAGTTTTAAGACCTTAATACTGCCCTAAGAATCACGCAGAGCAGAGGTTAGATTTGATCTATTTGGCCTCAGACGCAAGATTTAAAATAAGGGGTAGATGTGGCAAAAAGGACTCTTTATGCAAGATATAAGAACAAATTTCCTAACAATTAGAAACATTTCAATGACAAATAGACTACCTAGTAGGGAGTTTTCTGTCACTGATGGTCTGCAGGAAAGAGTTATATCAACACTTGGCCATGCTATGGGGAGGGGTCTTGTTCACATTTGTGACTTTAGAGATTCTATGATCCAACTTTGGACCTGTTCTCCCAGGCTTTGAAGGACACCTAGACTGAAATCACATGTTCCTTTAGCTGTTTCAAGATTTGAAGAATTAGAAACTAGAGACAAAGAAAAAAGAGGATCTCAAATAGTCAAAAAATGGCATCCTTTTTCCTTTGGCAGGATTGTGTCTATCCTCTCCAAGATGGGGGGGGGGGAACCTATCCTACTGGGAAAAGACCACCTCAGAAGGAAATTCTACATAATTTTTTTAGCAACACTATTATGGGATGAAACAATAAGCTTTCTTGAGAAAAAGAAAAAAAAACAACATTGCTTTATCTATTTTCTTCCTGGCAATGCCCATTCTATGAGTAATAAATTTCATTCTAAGTACCATCAGATTTTTTTTTCTTCCCTCTCTTTCTAAAGGCGTGAATAGAATACATTAGATATAGAGAGATATGTATTCAACTAGGAGAAAAGATTTTTCTTCCAGATCAAGGTTAATTCCATCAAGAGAATGGAAAGTCCATTACAGATGTCTGCGAATTAAAGCTCTCTTCCTCTTGAGTGAATCAGCCTAATCGCCTTGCATATAAATGTGATACCCAAGGTCTCTTATCTCTGTCCCCCTATAAGCTCAAACTGTTTTCCACACAAACAAATATTCTCAGTCTGAGATAAGCAGATGCAAATGTCTCTCCTTTCTAGTGTTTCATCATTGAAGGGAATATTCCATTCCACCTGCATGTTTGAGTTTTGTTGAGCGATGGCTTTCCAATATATGGGTGTAGTTTGGGGCTTGGTCTTCCCAGGAAAATCAAATTAGCCAGCGAATCCTGAAAACCCTAGGTCTCCCTCATAGACATGTTTTAATTTGCTCAGAGGAAGACTTGGCTAAGGAAGCCCATTTAAGGCAGCTGAGCAGAGGCAAGTGTAACAAAATACCTTGAAGGTAGATAACCACTTCTCTCTCCCTCATAGTGGGACAGTCTGTGATCTTTAGAGTAGAAAGAGAAATTGAAAAGTAGTGTGGCAATGGGCAGAGAAAGAAAATCACCTGGAAAATAGTAAGATCCTGCCAGAGATCCCTTTCTGGAGATGGTATATCCAGATTATGTTAAGTTCATCTCTCCTCCAAGATTAATAGATGAGATCTTAGTCCTTTATCAGTGACTACCCAGATTTTGGACTGAGATTTAGGAATTTTATAGAGGTAGGAGTTTTAATCATGCATTCCAAATGGTTTTCTGCTTCAGATGTCCAGTCCAACCCAATAAACATTATCAAGCACCTGCTATGTACCAGGCATTGTGGTAAGTATTAGGGATACCATTAATAACGACATTCTCTACTTTTAAGGCACTTAATGGGGGTGGGGAGAGAGGGAGGAGAAAACACACAAAAAAGAAGAAAGTTAAGGTTTGGGATGGGAAAAACCAGAGGATATCTGGTGGGGGGCGCATCTTGTTCCTTGACCTTGAAACCAGGTAGGATAGAGAACAAAGAGCTCTTGTAAATATAGACCTATAAGCTAAAAAAAGAAAAAAAATTCCAGTTTCTGCTCCTTCTAAAGGAATGTCCTGGAAGGAGTTGGTTCTCCACCCTCCAGCCATTCAATCAAAGGGAAGAGGAAGCTGAGGGAGATGATGTCAGTGAAAGCTTGAGTTAGCTTTAGATTTGAGGTGATGAGCTTCACCTGGGGGGAGGGGAGGATCTTGTTTTTCTGGAGTGGAAACCAGGCAGAGCAGCAGGTACAGAGTGGACCAGATGGTGAAGGTAGGCAAATGACCGGGTTTGACTGTGGAGATTTCCCAATATCTTATATGAAAAAACTCCAAATAAGGAGAGTCACACAAAAAGGACAGGGTTGAAATACCAAGGAGGAGAAAGGGTATTTATTTGTAGAAAAAGGTCAGTCTTTTACAGAAGACTCTAGGTTTTTCCAAACAGTGCTTTTGGGGGAGGGGAAGATTACTACAGAACCTGGAACTGGAAGAAGCTCGATTCTCACATTCAGAAACTAAATTGAGTTAAAAGCAGAAGTTTTGTTAGGAAAAAAAAAAATTAGACACTAGTTGTGAGCCATCCCAAAAACAAATTACAAGGAAGCCCACAGCCTAAGAGAGGCGGGTTCAATTTATGCTAGAAAACCACAAAAGGGAAGGAATTAGGGTAGAGAATGGACTGTCTTTCCCAGAGACAGGTGGGATGCAGAAGCAGGAAGTCTTGTAGGTTCAATTGACCACATGGTTGGTTTAAAACAGTTTGAGGTACAAAGCTCAGCAAGATTAGCCAGTACCCCCAAAAAAGCACCTGGGAGTGAGAAATACTTTTGACTCACTGTAAGCTCCTGATTGGCTCCTTTCAGCAAATAGAATTACTCTATGCTGGTAAGATAATTCATAGAAAATAGACATGTTAGACTCAAGAATATTCATGTTTGGAACTTAAATTTTTCTTAGATACATGGCAAAAAGATGATCTAGTGAAAAGTAAGTTTCCTTTTCTTGGTATTTTTTAAGGAATCTTGAGAATTGAAAGACACATCTAAAGAATTAAAATCCCCCCTCCCCCCAGCAAAGAAGGATGATAGGACTAAGGCCCCAAGTATTTGAAATTTGAGAGAAAGGGAACAAGAAAAAGTCGGTGTTCATGGGTAGGGGAATATAGTATGTGGATAGCAGGGAATAGAGATATGCCTTTGAAGTTATTCCCAATAGAGGTCTGATGATGTATTGTGTCTGAACAACAAATAACTATTGTCAAAAATATACTGGATTTTTTCCCTCTTGCTTTGAAATTAACAACCAATTTATGTACAATCTCAGCTGAAAAATTTTGGTGAACTAGATGTATTAGTGCATGAGAGTGGAAGTAATTGTTTGTAGTTTTCATGAGAAGATTGCTGGTTTGCTGGATTTAAATTACAGATAAACTCCTCTTTACATCTCTAATTGTAGCTCTGTTGTTTTGAAGACGGAGTTGACTTGACATAGACAAACACATCCTTAGTAAGAATACAAAGAAATGAAAACAGCTCTGTTTGCCCCCAAAGTGAGTCATAGTCATTTGGCAATATTAGGATGCTTCTCTGAAAAACTAAATTCTGATAACTTGAGGCTGGTGAAGATTAGAGTATAAATTACATTTGTTCCTTGTATTTCTGTTTTCTTAAAATTGGAATTCATTACAAGGTGTACTCAGAACTGTTAACTAACAATTCTGGTTCTGACATGAAAAATTCTGCATAATGCACCAGAAAGTGAATATACACTGACCATAATAATAATAATTAGCATTTAAATAGCATTTTAAACTTACAAAGCACTCTATATGTCTTTTCTCATTTGGTCTTTCCAACAACTCTGTGAGATAGTCATTATTGGTAACTCCACTCTCCAGCCCTCCAATCAAAGGGAGAAAATCCAATGCTGAGAGAGGTTAACTGACTTGGCTAGGGTCACATAGCTAGTAAGTTTCTGAAACAGGATGCAAATGCAATTTTTCCTGATTCTAAATTCAGCACTCCCTCCATTGTACAATCTGAGTACTTGACTATGGAACAAATTCAATTAAGAATTGAGGAGGGACTTCCAGTTGTTCAATGATGGACAGAAACAACTGCACCCAGAGAAGGAACACTGGGAAGTGAATGTAAATTGTTAGCATTACTGTCTATCTACCCAGGTTACTTATACCTTCGGAATCTAATACTTAATGTGCAACAAGAAAATGGTATTTACACACATATATTGTATCTAGGTTATATTGTAACACATGTAAAATGTATGGGATTGCCTGTCATCAGGGGGAGGGAGTAGAGGGAGGGGGGGATAATTTGGAAAAATGAATACAAGGGATAATGTTATAAAAAATTTTTTTTACTCATGCATATATACTGTCAAAAAAATTATATAAAAAATTAAATTTAAAAAAAAAAGAATTGAGGAGGGAAGATAGAAAGACTGTTGGACCCAGAAATACTACCAAACCACTGCATGGGGAAGAGGAATAGGATGCATTTGGACTGGGAAGTTCTTGAGTACATGCAGGAAGGAAAGAATTCTCCTGGGAGTTGATGAGTATAAAAATGGCCTTCGATTTTAAATAACTTTTCCTCTTAATAAGATTCTAAATTAAGTTGTTTTTAATGCTGCTAAAGAAGTAGAATAATGGTCAGAGCCTTCTCAATGGTGGTCTCCTGACTGTCCCTGCTTCCAGTTCGCAGATTTTAGGATTGTCTACTTTTGATGTCATGGAAGGAATAAAAATGGAGTTCCATTAATATCCTTCAGACATCACTTTGTGCTTTAATCTCTGAGGTTTCTATAAAATGAAATCCTTAATCTCTCAGGCTTAGGAAAAGAAGAATTTGCTTATCAGAGTCTGGAAAGCCACAAAAATACACTTTTTCAATTCCAAAAGACATTTGATTCAGGTTTTGGAATTTAATAAAATAATAAGAGTTTATGTTATTAATTCAAATCAAGTATTCCCCCCCCATGCAAAATAAAGCTCCAAACCTTAAACTAAAAAATGTAATACTAGATTCCTTTGCATATCATTTTTATTGTGAATCATTTAATTCTTAAAATGTTGGATTAAGTTAAAACTATGAAAATAAAGCACATTTTAGTCAGATATTAAGAAGAAAAGCTATATTAAAAGTAGACATATACGCATATACAGGAACATAGATACACACCCATAGGTTAAAACCCTCCTGTGTTTGGCAAAGTTTCAAGAAAAAATTGCTCCCTTTTTGCTGAGCATAAGATTTTGAAAGTTCATACAACAAGGAGTAATTGGACAAGACCATTTATTTCAGGACCTCTATAGGAGCTACTCCCTAGATAAACATCCAGCCTTCTGAGCTTCTGTATGTCAAAAATACGAAGGAAGAGAAAGACTCTGCCTGTGGTGCTCCTAAGCCTGAAAGGAGGAAAAATATGTTTTTCCATAAGATAGCACTGGTGCAATGAACTTGCATAGGATCCCCCTATGACTTCATATCATACTTTGATAACATTTCCAGCTTCATCCAGAAGGCCGGCTAATAGGACATTTAGAAGGTGGTTAACTGGTGGGGCATGTCAAGCTGTCATCCCTACAGGCCATCTCTTTGCCAAATCATCACCTGTCACTATTCCTTGATGATTTAGAATAGATTATAAATTCCTTTAAGGCAAGGATTATTTCATTTTGTTGACTACACAGTACATAGTAGTGTGGACATACAGCAAGTAGTTAATAATGATCAATTTTATTGAATTTAGTGATAAATCTTCTGGATCTTATGAATACATGTATTTTGAAGATTTTTAAAAATTTGTTTGGGGAGTGTGTGTGGTTAAATTTTCTCCAAGTGAGTGATTTGTATTGTTGTGCTAATTAATCTCATGCTCAATCCTTTTTGAGGTCCCATGGTGGGAGTTAGAAGTGCTGTCCCTGAAAATGAACAAAATTAAGTGGCCCATCTGGGAATGGAACTGTAACCTCAGGCTGATGTTCTTACCATCTGGGTAAATCAGTCACAGAAACAAAATCTCCTCATTCTTTTAGGTATAGAATCAGAGCTTTAGTTGGAGAGCCTCAATTTACAGACTAAAACTCAATTTATGGGGCAGTTAGGCAGTGGGGTGGATAGAGCATCATCCCTATAGTCAGGAGCATCTGCGTTCAAATCCAACCTCAGACACTTACTAAGTGTGTTACCCTGGGCAAGTCAAATAACTCTGATTATCTCAAAAAAGAAAACAAAAGAAAAAACAAAAACAGATTAATTTTCAACTGAGTCTGGGGAGATGTGGAGGGTTTTTTTCCCCCAACATTACACAGAACCAAGCATTAAACCTAGATCCTTTCAACCCTAAATCAGCTCCATCCACTGTGCCATATTGCTTTCCCTGAAACAAAAGCCTACTAAAACTTGGTATCCTCACGAGATAGCTTGTCCAAGTATTAATCAAGCCCAGCCCTGCTTAGCTTCTAAGATCTGATGAGTTTAGGTACATTCAAAGTGTTTTTGCTGTACCATGATTGATTTGATCCTGGGCCCAGAGGGGAAATTTTGGAGACAGTAAACACATGTTTATTCCTGGAAATCAACTTAGTGCTCCTAGCCCAGGGCATAGTTAGATTTAGTGGATGCACTGAGACAAATCACAAGGGAGACAATCTGCTGTAGTGGAAGAAAGATTTGAATGGGATTCCTGAAACATAAGTTTGAATCCTGGGGGTGGATGGTTTCTCACGTCTCCTCTCAATGCCTCTTAATTTAATTAAACAAATTATTTACTGATCACCTATTCTGTGCTAAACACTATTGTGGATGCTATGGAGACGAACCCAAAATTCAAAAATATAGTCCCAGTCAAGAAGCTATCATAGGGATGGACTATGTATGACTTGGGGTCCTCTTCTGCCATCATCCTATCCAGGGCTTACTATTACAGACCAGAGTGAGCCCTGTCTCCCAGGATATGCAAGGACCATTACCAACCTACCTAGGACCTTCCCACATATAGTCCCTACAGGTTTTGTTATATATAAATTTGAAGCAGTTTGATGATCTTTAAATTCTCAAACAATTGTTCCAAACATTCCAGCACCAGTAGTAAGGCAGGGATGAGGACACAGCTTAACACATTTGTGTCTAATGGTAGCCATCTAATGAATGGGAAAGTGAAAAAAAGGGGAAAAATAAATTTACATAACTTCATTTTATACTTTATATTTAAGTTGTACATAATAGAATCGCAGTTTCATGTACAATCATCTTTTTTATTATAGCATGTTATGTAAATGTTTTATTCTCTAAATTAAAAATTAAATAAACAAAAATTAAAAAAAAACACAATGAAAGAGATTTGAACCAGAATCTACCTTTAATAGCCATCTTCTCTACAGTATAGGTGTTTGTGTCAACATACTCCTTGGTAGATAATTCTACTGAGGTTTTTAATTATACATCTCTGTGTGTGTAATAAATAGAATACAGGACTTAGAAAAATCAAGATTTGACTCTTCTAGCAAATGCTTTTTAGTTAGGTGGTCCCAGATGAATCCTTTAGTCTCTTCCATTCTCAATTTCCTTACCTATAAAATGCTGCAAAAATCAAATAAAATGATTCTGTAAAATCTGTTTGCCTTAAGAATTTTATCAGTTATGACTATTTATTATGATTATTTCAAATTAATTGTGCTTTTTGAACAATCTAAACAGTAACAATATTATTGAGAAAAACAACTTAGAATGATGTAGGAATTCTGATGAATATAATGGCAAATCACTATTCTAGAGGACCCAACAGGAAGCATGTTATCCACCTATTAAAATCCACCTATTAACAGAGAGAAGATGAACTCAAGTTGCAGAATGAGCCAGACATTTTTAGAGATTGTCAGTGTGTGAATTTATTGTTTTTTTTTAACCATGCAGATTTATTCTGAAGATTATCTTTACTATGGCTGTTGCTGTTCAATTTGAAGGAGAGATGATAAATGCTTGCTAATTGAACAAACAAAATTTAGTAATAAATCCCTCTGATTGCATTCTTACTTTACTAAAAAATACTTTGTCACATGATAATACCTGGAAGCTTAGCAAAGGAAAACAGACAAAAACTTAAAATACGCTAAAGAGAATATAGGATATATTCTCTCTGGAAAGAAATGATACCTCAATGAATCAAAAATTTATTTATACAGCACCATACAACAGTCCAAGAATGCTTGTCTATAGTGACTTAAAATATAATGTATATTAAAAAAAAACAATAGGGCATAAGAAAATTCAAACATTGCCTAAGTCTTATTGCTGAAATTCTATCTACCCCCAACCCCAAGCAAGTTAGCTAATGAATTAAAATTTGCTGAGTTTCTTATATAAAACTTCTTAGTTAATTTTGAGAAAGCTTCATTAAAATGAAGGGAGTTGAAAATGAATTCAAGTCTGGATTTCCATTTTGGAGAGACATGATTCATTTGTCCTGAACTAAAATCAAGATATTGACTGTTACTGTGATTTACATCTAGCAATCTGACCTTGCTATGTTTTGCCATATTTACTATTCCTTCTCTTCTTTTCACCTAAAGTATTTAATTTTTGACTTGTAGCAAAAATCTCAAGTTTTCAAATACACGTTTAAGCCATTGATGAGAGCATTTTTTAAAATCTTTAAAAATTGTTGCAATTATTAACTGAGTATTAATTTCTTGAAGGTATTTGCTTAAGTATAAGCAAAGGAATTATTACCATCTGTTTTATTTTCCTTTTGTTTCTACTTCTTCTTTTCCAACTTGCAACTCAAAGTAACTAGTACAAAACCTTGAAGACATTAGAGCTCAGTAGAGAAGTGTTAACTGAATCTGAGTTAGAGGAAATTAATTTACATATAGATTCTTCTTTGGTCTCATGAATTGCATGAATTCTATATTCTAGTTCTAAGTCTATGATCTTGTCTTAAGTTAATACTCTTATGTCAACTTTCTAAAGAATGGAATTCTTACATATTTTCCCCGATTTTTACTTTAGAATATATAATTCTACAATTGATTAATATCTTATTCAGTTATTTAATCTAACATAGCACTTTGAAGCTTCTTCATTGAGTAAACATTGATTTTTTCAACTTAGAAAATTTATTGGATCATAAGCTCATAGAATCAGAACTGGAAGGGATTGTCAACATCACCTAGTATATATCTCCTTTGTTTTACAGACGAGGAAAATAAGGTCCAGAGAAGAAAAGTGAAGCAAGTGGGAGAAACAGGATTCTATCTAAAGTACTCTGAATCCAAATCTAGCACTTTTCTCTCATTGCTTCACTTTCTCTCATCTACAATTTGCTGGTAATCTGGAAAATTCCACTTGAAGGACAGCATCTATTCAATTACTAATTGCAACTATTTTTTGTCCTCTTCTATTACTAGATTTCAATGTAAGCAGATGATCCATATTCACTTATTCAAAATAAAGAAACATTTATAGGATTCTATATGATGAGCAAGTATCTCAAGAGTAACATAAATAGAACAAAATCATTTTTAAGGAGAATATTTTTTCCTCTCATGGCATTTCTATGTAATTCCTCAAGAATTAGACAAACACCCAGATTGCTAAATCAACCTTTGTTATTCATTCCTGGCTTCTTCGTTCCTCTGGCCAATAAAAAGTGAGACAGAAAGAAGAAGGCTTCATTTGATTATGGTTATATAATTGGATAATGATGTCATACTGATCTATATCTTGTTACTGGTCCCAGATGGCTTGGGAAGAGAAAGTGAGACTGGTGGCTTTGCACAGTTCTCCATCACTTACATCAAATTCAGTTGCATATTATGGTATCACTGCCCTGATATTATGGTCCTATTCAAGAATGAAGGACATATAACCTTTGTGAATAGGAGTAGAAACTTCCCATTGGGGACCCAGCTGGAATCCCCATTTTTTTCTTTTTTTTTTTTTTTCTTCCCTTCTCTCTCTCTCTCTCTCTCTCTCTCTCTCTCTCTCTCTCTCTCTCTCTCTCTCTCTCTCTCTCTCTCTCTCTCTCTCTCTCTCTCTCTCCTCTCTTTTTTTTTCTTTTTCTTTCCCCCTTCCCTTTTCTTTGTTCACATAAAGTACCCTATCTTTACCTGCAGGTTCTCTTTCCAAAGTAATGTAAATTTTGATCACTGAAACCTTGTAAGATATCTTGGAGTTTATAAATTAGGATCATGCCTTAAACTAGGATTACTTTGGCTCTCATTGATTGACCAACAATAGATACCAGTATTAATTAGCTGAGATTGAATGTAAATAGCAAGTGTTTCTCTTTTGGCTAGGAAACCTAAAGATCTTCCTTTCTCAGATTGATTTTTAAAAAAAATTAGGTAAAAGAGGACATCCTCTCCCCCTTTTCTTATTCTATGTCCCATTTCTGAGACATGTTAAAGCTAAAAAGGTGAAGGTTTCTCAAGGTATCCAAGGCCATCCCCTGTAGTCCCAATCTATATCTTGCCATTGGAAGCAGGAGAAAGTGAGGCTGGTGACTTTGCCTAGGTCTCCCTGAGTTAAATGCAATTTACTTTCATGTTACAGCATCATTTCTCTGATGTCATGTCCTTTTGAGAATGAAGGACCAACTACAACAATAAGAGGAATGAGATATTCTCTAGCCCCTTCTTTATGTAGCCTCTGCATCTCATGGAGATGCAACCCAAGTTTTATTCTACTTAATAAACTTCAGAGTTGATGGGCAATTGTGGTGTACTCTGACTTTGGTACCTGAAATTCTGTTACATAATGAGTTTCATACTTTCTTTTGTTAATTCTTAAGTGATAATTTAATGATAGTTCTTAAAACCAATCAAGGATAGCAATCCTATGACTAAAGAGCCTTATCTTGATCTTCACTTTGTATTAGGCACAGCCCCTGACACTTTCCTGTAGAGAAAGTTCTACTATGTATATTACCAAAATATCTATGGGATCCTTGGAATAAATTCCAAATAGGAAACAACTTTTTACTTTTGAGAAGCCATATATGACTGAAGAAATCCCTGGTATAAAAAATAGACCTGACTGTTGATGAAATATTGTTTCTGAAGTTAAAAGAGAGAAAAATTGGATAGTGAGGGATAATGGAGTGCTCTCCAATCCTTTCCTTGTTCTGGAATAGAATCTCTTCTACTTTCTAGAGCCAGGAATTTTGAAATTGGATTAGTGGCAGCTTTCATAACTGGTAGAAGCAGCATATTCTGGGAATAAAGTGTCAATGGTAAAAAATAATAATTCTGTTAGAAGAATAGGAGAAAGCATTCAATGGCTGGGGAAAACAACATCAACAACTTAGCATTAAATACAACCAGGTCTTGATTAGTGTGAAACATGAATGCCCTGAATTCACACTATTCAATGTTATAATTATGTAAAATATAGTCATTGGTTCCAGTTCAATGGAAATTTGCAGTGCAAATTTGAATAATGTGACCATTTCAGAGGATTAATTATTCACATCAATTGAGACTTAGCTTTATCTCTCTCTCTCTCTCTCTCTTTCTCTCTCTCTCTCTCTCTCTCTCTCTCTCTCTCTCTCTCTCTCTCTCTCTCACACACACACACACACAATTTGGTAAACCCTATATGAAACACATACTTCAGGAAGGTCAAAGATAGCTAATTCTCATATATAACAAAATATTTATCATAGCACTTTTTGTGGTAAAGAAAACAAACTATTTTACAATTTATTTTAATCGTAAAAAAGTGGATGGCAAGTCAATGAATAAATTAGGTGGATAAATTGTGATATTTAATATAATATTACTGAAATTTTAAAAGGATAATAAAAATAAAAGAACTTTAGATAAATATGGGATTAATATGATTAATATTACTTTATAGAGAATGAGAGAGGTAAAAGCAAGAAAACAACACACACAAAGATTCCAAGGAGGCAAATAGATCAACAGTAAAGAGTAGTTGAATTCAGATTCACTATTGTCAAAGAGAATAGATGATGAGTTCCTTCAAATATAGAAGTGGGAGTATATGGATATTGTATGTGCTTTTAAAAACAGTGGCTTTGTTTCGCTTGTTTTTCCAAATTGTTTTTCTTTGTTAAAAGGGAAGATTCAAGGATGGTGGCAGAATACTGGGAAATAAACGTGGTATTAAAACAAAAGATGTCAACATTTGAGCACCCAAACAGAAATTTTTGGACTGCTATATTTGAAGTCCTACTAAACAGGTTATATACATACATGTATGACCAAATCATTATTATGGCAAAAGTAGAAAGATTGACATTCTGAAAAAAAAAATAGATTGAATTTTCTCTGAGTGATCTTAAGGAAGGCATAAGCTCTTAGGACCTTTGTTTTGTTATCTGTGAAATTAATGGATTCCATGGCATAGTGGATGGAGTACTGAACTGAAGACCTTACTTTAAATTCTACCCGGCATTTATTATCAAGTAATGAGGACCAAGTCACAAAAACCTGTTTCCTTGCCTTTAAAATGGGTATTTTAATCCTTGTATTACCTCTGGCTTGTGAGGAAAGGATATATTAGTGTTTAAGATCTTTTAAGTTATAGCATTTTGTACATCTGATTCTATCAGACACTTGAAAAATATCAACTATTGTCTAATGGTTCATATATTGCTACCTTGGAGAACTTGAAAATATCGCTCTTTTCATCCTGAGGCTTTTAAGAGATCCCCACCTGAAATAGACTGTGACAAATGTTTTGGATTCAGTCTGATCTGGCTAAAGTCAGGAGGTCTTAGAGTCTAAAATAGACGACTATACATTCTCCCTTGGGTCAAGGCTCAAAGTCCAGTGTCAGATGATAATGTGAATTCACCTGTGGTTAGAGCTTGCTATTTAGTGATGGCATGGTGCCCCTTCCCCATGATCAGAGTGAGCCAAAAAGCTGACCGCTGTAAGCAGAGAGAGGCAAAATTCTTTGCTGATTCTATGTGGACTAGGATGTATTAGGGCCATCTCTCTAAGGGCTTTGGGTGTGGCAGCAGTCCCTAGGGGCTCATTATGTCTCCAAGCTGGACACCAAGCTTACTGACTGTTTTGAGATATTTTTGTTGTTGAGGAAAACAAGCAAACAAACCCTTCTTTTCATAATTTAAGGATTTGTGATTGAATCAGGGTGGATGCTTTGCAGATCACAGACTCATTGTTGGAGGAAAGAAAAAAAATCTTGATTAAGATTTCATTCTAGTGAATCAGGCAGATTCAGGGAAATTTAGCAAATGAAATTTAGCATCACAACCAAGACATATGCATCGCATGGGCCCAGTCTCCAGCTCAGATGACACTTGACTTTTTAAAGACAAACTTTCTAACAAGGAAAGTCACTGCTGATATCGGCTACTGTTGGACTGATAAATATAACAGCCACATAAGATGCTAATTCTAAAGGGGATTAAAGCACATGAGGCTACATGCTCTGCTTGGCAAATAGAGCCACGTCCCTTTGAACGGCTGTTAGCTTTTACCAGTGCAGCCCCTTCCCGTTACCTATCATAGGAGAGGGTTGTCACATTTTACCTGTCCAGGTAAATTCTTCAATAGGATAGCAAATCTAGCCTCCATCAGGTTTGTATTTGTGTTCGCTTGTTTTTGTTTTTATAAACCACAAACAGCTTATGACAAAAGCTCTAGTGATAAATTCTCTCAGCATTTAGCTGGGTTCAGCATTTTAATGAGAAACAAGCAACTTGTTATTGAATCTATACTCTAAAACAGAGCCAAAGATATAAGAGGAGAATCGGGGCTTTGCTCTATAGAACTAACTCAGAATGTTTCTTCCTCAGGATGTTTACCATCCCTATTACCTTATCTCATAGTCTTTTAGAAGTAAAGGCGGAACTTCTTCCAGATGACTTCCTGGGAAAGGGGCCATCCCAGCTGAGAGAATGGGACCCGTGTTGGGATGCCGTATCCCTGATCCTCGATAGAATTAATCCCACTTTCTATTTCCAAGCGATATTCCCCTCTTCTACTTCCTTTCTAACTACCCTTTATATGTTGTCTTCCTTCAGGACTAAGTTCCTTGTGGGCAGAGACTATCTTGCTTGTTTTTATCTGTATCCCTGGCACACTGTATGTTATATAATAAATGCTTTAAGATGCATTCATCAGGTGCAGTTTTGGTTGGTTACAGCTTTTCTTTAAACTATTCTAGGATATTTGGACCTTTAGAGCATCAAATCTGTTCATGTAGTTTTTGTGAATTCAAGGTTACTTCCACATTACAATAATTCATGGGAGCCGGACTTTAATGAAAAAGAATAGTAGAAACCTGAGCGCTAAGAGACTGTAGCCTACTTGAATTCAGCTTCAGACTTGGCAGGCTGTCAAGATGATGCTTTTTTTTCATTCTCATTAGGGAGTAAGCATTTAGAACAGACGTTTGTAACACTATTTCTGGCAGGTTCTAATCCACTGAAAAGATATTCACTCCAATTGGAAAATTTCTTTTATCTAGCTCCTCTCTGCTCCTATGGTCAATACTCTATTTCAGATCCTCATACTCCTAAATGGCCTCCCTGCCCTATATTTTCCAATTCCCTTCTTCATAAATAA
Source organism: Sminthopsis crassicaudata (assembly GCF_048593235.1). Taxonomy (NCBI): domain Eukaryota; kingdom Metazoa; phylum Chordata; class Mammalia; order Dasyuromorphia; family Dasyuridae; genus Sminthopsis; species Sminthopsis crassicaudata. The sequence continues at coordinate 55,159,913 of NC_133622.1, forward strand.
ATGACTACTTTAAAAGCACAAATATGAACATTTAAGTGTCCTGCTCAAGAAGCTTCAATGACTCCCAGTTATCTAGGATCAAATGTAATCTTCCTTTTTTTTTTTTTTTTTTTTGGCATTTAGAGCTCTTCAGAGTGGTCCTAACCCATCTTTTACAGAATGCTTTCACACATTCCTTTTTGTTCATGTACCTGACTCTCAAGCCAAACTGGCTTCTTCATGTTCCCTTATGCACCAGATTCTATTTTTGCTTTTGCAGAGATTGTTCCCTAGATCTGATTGGCTCTTCCTCCACATGCTCATCCCTCTGCACTTCCTAGCTCTCTCCAAGGCCCAACTCAAGTACCCCCTCTGCACAAAAATTTCCTCATTCCTTTACTTTTTCCCAGCCTCAGCCCTGGACAGTAGTTAATGCTGTTTTTTTGAAATTACTTGTCATTCATAATCTAGAAGGATTACAGGTGTATACACACATGCATTTATATATGTATATTTATATCCATATATATGTATATGTATACATATACATATATAACTGGAGAGCATCTATCTCTATTTATATCTACTTATCTATCCATCTATGTATTTGATTTTTCTCCAGAAGAATATAAACAATTTGCATGTAAGGACTATCATACTTTTATCCCTCCTCTGCTCCAATTTCTCCTTCCCTCCATCTCTTCCTCCCTCCCTCCCTTCCTCCCTTCTTTCCTTCCTCCCTTCCTCCCTCCCTCCCTTTCTTTCTTTCCTCCCTCCCTCCCTCCCTTCCTCCTTTCCTCCCTTCCTCTCTTCCTCCCTTCCTCCCTTCTTCCCTGCCTGCCAAACTGACCTATTTGATATTTACTGCTTACCTTCCTCATCCTCATCTCATTTCTAGAATCTGTCCCTTCATTCAAGATTTAGTTCAGAAGTCCTAACTCCCATGTTAAAACTCTTTTCTTTCTCAAATTATTTTATGTGAATATGTAAATGTGTTTCTCTGAGTAAATACATATAAGATTTGTGTATATGTGTGTGTTTGTGTTTAGTTATATAGTTGCACTTATCTGTTTCTATTTTGCATTACCCAGTAGAGATTTTTTTCATTTTCCCAACACCTAAACAAGTATTTTACTTGTACACAGGAGGCATTTGAAAAATTCTTGTTGAATTGAATGAAATCTGACACAATGCTTTTTCAGGTGGTTAATCTCAAAATATTAAAACTTACTTATCTTTTATAGTATTTGTAAGAATTTCAGATTTCAACCAAACAATGCTCTCTCAGTCCATTTTCTGTCTTGGACTTGAGTAAAAGATTCTCACTGACCCTGACAGAGAAAATTCATAGGAAACTCTTAACCTTTATTTTCTCTGTATTGCAGAATGTACTTGTATGTATCCTACCTCAGGATTGAGATAAGATGCTTTGTGCGCCTCCCAAGACCACATTACAGGGCCTATCTTATAGAATGTCCTTGACATCCAGCACAGTTAGGCCCCTAGCCTTGGAAACACTTTAGTGTAATATCTGCTGCTTTGTATCACGATGAAAACTTTTTTTTTTTTACCCCAAAACACAATAATGAAATTAAATTATTTTAATATTCAAATAAGAGCTAGAAGATAGATTTCTCATCTTTCTTCCACCATAGTGGAGAGAAATATTTCCCCTAAACACATAGGTCAGTTACTTCAGGCAATCAATATTTGAAAACAAATGTTCAATTTCCATTGTGTTTTTGTGTGTGTATGATATAGAAGAGGAAGCCAGAGGCTAGAAACATATTGGCTGTGTGACTCCAGGTAAATCAATTAACCTCTTAGAACTGCAGGAAACTCAAAATTCAAGTTTGCAGCCTGTATCTAAGGGCATTGGGGGAGGAAACGCCTCCCTAGTGCCCTACACTCATGAAATCACAGGTCCAAAACAAGACATAATGATGAGGAGGATGAAGAAGATAACATGTTTTGGGCCTATGATTTCATCATCTGACCAGCAACTTGCCTTTCATAACTTTGGTCCTCAAAATTGAAGGCCCATTTATTTTTTTATTCAACATATTATACTGAATTTCATAGTACATAATTTGAGTCTTTAGACTCTTATGATGAGACCCGACTCCTCTAGATTTTGGCCATTTTGTTATAGTGATATAAAGGAAGTTTACTTTTGATTGGTGTAGGTCTTCCAAAGAGAAGTAACAGCATCTGTAAATCTGATTCCTAGTCTACGCCTGGAGAGCCAAAGCTCTGGAACATCCTATTAAACTGGAAAGTTTTTCACTCTGGGCCTGATGCCCAGATGCTGTGTCTGTTGTCCAAAGAGCATCATAACTGAGAGTGGAGAGGCTAATCACCAGAAGGCTGGCAATGGGATGGTGATGGATGTTTTCAGCCACAGCAGCTCATGAAGACAACCTGCTAAGGCTGCTATCTGTATTGGTGGAGGGAGCATCGACATGGATGCAAACACAAATCCTTGAAGTGCCAAATTGTAGATGCTCTTGCAACAGCTTGTGACATTTCCAGAGGAATCAATAGCATCCTATAACCTTGGCTCTCTGCTATGTTGAAATCTTCTGATTTCCAAAAGTTGGATGTTGCATTTTGGAACATCTATTGGAAAATAAAGATAAGAACTCAGTGGCCAGGGAAGGTGCTCAGCCAGAGCTTTCTGGCCTGTGTTGGGCTTGGCCTTGAAACATAACTACCATTAAGCTGATTGTCTACAGAGACAGGCGGACTGGGATGTGGGGCAGGTGGGAGACCCAAATGATCAAGGACTGAGACATAAACCATCTCCCCAGGTGTATTAAAAATAAACATCAATTAATCTTGTCCACAAGGATTCCATGAAAAACTGTATCAAATGCTTTGGTGAAGTCTATGTAAATTATGCATATACCTTTCCCTTCTTAATTCTAATCTGAAAATCCTGCCACAGAAAGAAAAGAAATTGGCTTATCAAGCCCTGTTTCTGATGAATTCGTGATGGTTTTTTTTTTTTTTTTGCTATCACTGTTCCCTTCTCTGAATGCTCTCCAAACAACCATTTAGCTATATATTCTAGTAGATATTCAGGAATAGAAATCAAGCGTATTGGGATAGAGCTGCAGATTTTCTTTCTATTTTAAAACAGAATGAAACAACAATGAAAAAAATGGAGATAATTCACTTCTCTTGCCTCTTGCATCTCTTTTGGTCTCCATTTTTCCAAAGATGCCTGTCATTAGCCTAGCAACCACATCTGCTCATCATTCTAATGTCCTTGTTCAGTTTAGTATCCACAGTTCAGTTGTGTCTGATGAGTTGAACTCATTAAGAGAAACCACCTGCTATTTTATGATGTCCTTACTTATTTTAGGTTTTATCTTCCAATTAGAAGAATAGGAAGATGTGACTGCAGAAAGATAAGGGCACAAGATCAGCAAGAAGGAGAATAGTGCCTTGTTGAATGCCTAACTATAGGGAAAGGAAAGTGAAAGGAAACTAGGATAAGGGACTGGGAGAACAGAAGAAAGAATTGAAGGACAATAGTAGAAATGAGCTGAAGGAATAGGAAAAGGTTTAATTTTCTATTATTGTAAATACCAATGCTCCTCGGACTATGTAAACTTTGTTCAGTTAAGCAAATACACCAGAAGACAAAGATTTTATATTTCCTGTGAAATTCACAGTTGCAAATGCTTGTGTGTTCTTAGTATCCTCAAGAGCTTGAGCAAATAACCAACAGATTTGCATTTTCTTTATTTCCATAGTCCAAAGGTCTCTAGTTCCCTTACTGAACAATGACATTAAATACATATTCTGAGTACAGGAATAGAATTGGTCAATGAGATTTGACATTATCTTTGATTGCAAATATATTTCTCTGCTCTTAGAATCTGGACACCTGTAGAAAAATATAATGAAAGTTAGGATTATGATTATCTTTGTTCTCATCCTGTATGTATTACTAGCATTAAGTTGTAAAAGAAGTACTTTTCTATATTAGACATATAGGTCACTTTGAAACTCAACTTCAATTCAAAATGGACCACTGCTTCCCTGATGATGGAAGGATTCAAATATGGCATCCTTATATAAGTCCATTGGAAATTAATGATATCTAGTTATATTATTGATGATAAGTAGAAATGCATGGAGATTTTCTTTATAGAACATTCCCATTTTATGTCTCATATTTAGGAATAGAAGCATTAAATTCAGCAAAACTGACTTTGCAGGTAACTAAATGTAGTGATTAGTGATCACTAATTTGTAATGATTCAAATAACTCAATTCAAATGGTGAAATGGATTTGTGATCTAGTGATATGGATTAAATTAAATTGGTCATGTGTTAAAAGACGAGTCATTCATTGATAACCTTTTAATGTCATGAGATAGTAAGGGAGACCTCTATCTGGCTTATTGGATGGATATGCTGTGGTGAATGAGGAGGACATGGATGAGACTCTGAAAAGATGAGTAGGAATGGTTGGGTTGCATTTTGCATCACTGGAAGGAACTTGTAAATCAATGAGATATCTAGTCATCTGAGTATTAATATTAATAATATTGTACCAATGTAACATTCCTCATCAGGAGCTTTGCCATTATCAGTGAATAATGACCACTAAGTTTTAGAAAGTACGCTGATGAATTAGAGAATGGTCAAGGAGGGCAATTGGTGTGGTAAAGGGCCTTGAAATCATGCCATATATGTACTTAATATCAACTCAAGCAATCGAGCATTTTAGTTAGGATTTGGATGTGGATGGATGAGGAAATAAGAATCATTAGCTTTTTAAAAGGTCAAGGGAGATTAGATTCATTCTAGGAAAAAACTAGAAACAATGAGGGAAAGTTGCAGAAAGTCAGTTTTTTATTCAATTTAATTAAAAAAATCTAAACAATTAGAATGATGGAAAAATGGAATGGATTGCCTCTGTGGGTAGTAGATTCTTCCTCATTGGAAGCCTACAAATCTTCAAGCACAATCAGCATGACAGAGGGAATTTATTGAACAATGGGTTGTCCTATATGGCTTCTAAGATTTCTTTCAACTCCAACATTCTGTGCTTATGTGAAATATGTTTAGAAGTGTTAGTACAGTTAATCCAAACCTATGTTGGCTTAAAAGCCCTGCTAGCATTTTAGCAAAAACATTTAAAGATGACCTTTCTCTAACTTAGATATTTTAACTGTTCTTACATCTGGGTATAGCTGACCCATTTTTACTAACCCTATGTTAATCTTAGCTCTATAACTGATCGCAGTTCTGGTGACATGAAAGTTTTCAATGACTCTTACTTTCAGTAAAGGGCAATCTCCTTATAATTAGAATTTGAGATAAGCCTTCAGATTTATTGGTGTTTAAAGTCTAGTTGAGGTATCAGAGTAATAGAAAGATATAAGGATCCAATTTGAAAGAGTGAGTCAATATAAAGGACCGAGTTGGACTGGCAGGAGAAAAGCAGAAGATGGCAGGAGACACAGAAAATATAAATGCCATTCGATTTTTACAAGAATCAGGGGGAGTTGTCAGGGCAGTCTGACAAATTTAATGAGTTCTTTTTCCAAGCTGTTGTAACTATAGAACATGAGCCTCGGTTTGAAGGTATCATCCCACGGAAAAATATATGCATGCTGGCATTTGGAGGCAGCCTGATATAATGCTTATAGCACTGGAATTGTACTCAGAAAGATCTGGATTCAAATCCTGCTTATAAAGCATAAGAGAAGAGAGCCATATGAGAAGAATAGGAATGGGAGCAATGGAGAACAAACAGTATAAGTGGGTGTTTCCTCCCATCCCTGCTCTATAAGTAGGTTATTGGCTTACATTCCTACAAGATTCTATTTCTGATCCAAATCCCCCAAACCACTCAGAGTTTTAGATAGAGAGCCTATCTATCAGCCATGAGACAAAGCAGTGGAGTAGTCTCAGTTGTGTGCACAACTAGTTCATTGAACACAAAAAGCATGTCCACAAAATGCTTGTGAGTTTAATTTACATCACAAACGTTCTTTTTTCCCCCTTAAGTAGAAACAATTAAACAAAATGAAATTTTGAACATGATGAATCTGGCCCTGATTTGTAGTTTGCAAATTCCTGATGTGTAAATGCTCACACTGAAAATTTAACAATCAACTCTAGCTTGCTCATATTGCTCCAATATACTGTTGGATTGCAGTCTAGACCAGTGAAATCAGGACATTTTATGAATTGCCTAATATGAAATGTGGCATGAGAGGTAGGAAATTTAATTCAAAATATGCCACAGCAAACAAAAGGCTGGGGGGGGGGCGGGAAGCAATGTCTGATTCCCAAGCCAGTTTAATTTTAGCATGCAAGCAAACATTTGGGGCTGGTGCCATACCAGTCAAACTGGCTTTCCCAGGATGATTCTGCTTCATCCACTTATCTTATCATTGTGTGACTCTGAATAATCACTTAATCTTTTTGAATCTTATGTTTTTTAATTATAAAATGAGCAAGATGGACTTTGCCTTACTCTCTCCTAAAGCAGTAACAGTTGTCTAACAAATAAACATTTCAGAAAAAGGTTTCTTCACTTATTTGAAAATCAGTATGACAAAGAAGAAGGAGAAGAGGAGGAGAAGGAGGAGGAGGAGGAGGAGGAGGAGAGAGAAGGAGGAAAAAGAGAAGGAGAATAAGGAGAGAAAGAAGACAGAGAGGGAGAGAGAGAGAGAGGACAGAGAGAAGAAGGAGAGAGAAGAATGAAAAAGAGAAAAGGAGATAATAAGAATAAGAAGGAGAGAGAAGAAGAATAAGAAAGAAGGAGAAGAAGAAGGAGAGGGAAGAAGAATAAGGAGAATAAGAAAAGAAGAAGAAAGAAAGAAAAGAAAGAAAGAAAGAAAGGAAGGAAGGAAGAAAAAAGAAAGAAAGAAAGAAAAGGAAGATAAGGAGGAAGGTAGAAGGAGAAGAAGGAAGAAGAAGGAGGAGGAGGAGGAGGAAGAAAGAAGAATAAAAGGAAGAAGAGGAAGAAGGAAGGAGGAGAAGGAGGAGGAGGGAGAGTTAAATCCTCTGTGAGCTCTCCTCTTTTGGTTGCTATGTAGAGGCTGCTTGGGCAGTATGTAAACTGAAAAAAGTCAGTTGAGCCACCATAGAGGAGTTATTTATCTTTTACTATCATGTCTTTATTCACTAAAAAAGAGGAGGAGGAAGAAGTAGAGGAGAGCTGTTATTGATGATAGCTGCCATTTATAGATCACTTTCAGGTTCTCAAGGTGCTTACCACCCATTCTCTCCTTTGATCTTCCCGCAGTCCTAAGAGTTGCTTTTGGTATTCTTTGTCCCACTTTACAAGGAGGAATGAAGCTGAAGATGGCTAAGTGATTCTAGTGCTGCTAAGCTTTCAAGGCAGGACTCCAACCTGGTCTTTCTGGCTCCAGTCCAGTACTGTACTCCCAAAGCTCTCGGGGCTCCTCAGTCTGACAAGATAGGCTTTCCTGAAACTAATTTATTAGATCTACAGCTAAATTCCTCACTCTTCTGGACATAGAGTTCACAGCACTTTTGAACACTAAAGTAATATCTGATTTTCCTTTATGCTAAAGTAGTTGAAGAGCACCATAAACTCATGGAGCTAGAAGAAACCTCACTGTTCATCTGGCTCAAATTGCTCATTTTCCAGATGAGAAAACAGACTCAGAAAGACTAAGCAGTCTGTTCGGAGTACCACCAGGAGGAAATACCAGAGTTGGGATTTGAACCGTGGTCCTCTTTTCCCTGTAACACATAGAAAAAGACATTTAAAAATCATCTCTTTTTCTGCAAACTGCTGTTTCAGTGTTGCGTATAAATTCCATAAAATTCATTTTCATACATTTCACATAATCTGTGAACAGTAAAGTGGAAGCATGGTTCAGATGCAGAAAAAAAAGACAGGCTAGTAATTAGAAGCAAACTTTCCTTGCATTGACAGCAGCCAACTCATTTATTAAGTCAATGTAGTCAAGCAACACAGCCACATCTCACTTGATTGAAATCTTGGCCAAGTCTGACAGATGTTCTCAACTCATTGTCAATCTCAAGTATGTTTTAATGAGTTTCAAGTGGCTAGAGCAACCTCTACATATGTTCCTGTTACAGAAATTGAGAAGATATTCTTTAAAGCAATGCAGGATGGAACTATGTTTTTTAAAAAAGAGATACTTAGAAATTTTCATATGAAGAAATTAAAGTTATTGATAGTCATATGAAAAAATAGATCACTATTTATTAGAGAATGCAAATTTAAACATCTCTGGGATACCACCTATCAGATTAGCTAATAGGACAGAAAAGAAGATGTAGGAAAATGTGAACACTAATACATGGTTAGTGAAGTTGTGAATTGATTCAACCATTCTGAAGAACAATTTGGCACTGTGTCCAAAAAGCTATAAAACTGTGTACCCTTTGATCCACCAATACCACAACTAGATCTATTTCCCAAAGAAATCCTAAAAAAAGGAAAAAAGGCCCATGTGAACAAAAATATTTATAGCAGCTCTTTTTGTGGTGGTAACAAATTGGAATTGAGGGACTACCCATCAATTGAGGAATGACTGAACAAGATGTGATATATGAATGTAAGGAGATATTATTGTACTATAAAAAATGATGAGTAGGTTAAATTCAGAGAAAAAACCTGGACTTATATGAACTGATACTGAGTGAAGTAAGTAGAACCAGGAGAACATTGCAGTAAAAACAATATTATGTCACATTAGCTTAGGTCTTCTTAGCAATACAATGATGAAGACAATTCCAAAAGATTCATGGTGGAAAATGCCATATATATTCAGAGAAAAACTATGGAGTCTGAATGCAGATAGAAGCACATTATTTTAACATTAAATTTTTTTTTGTTTTTTTCATTCTCATTATTTTCCCCTTTTGTTTTGATTCTTTCACAACATGACTAATGTGGAAATATGTTTAACATAATAGTATATGTGTAACCTATATCAGATTGCTTGCTGTCTTGGGTAGGAGATAAAGGAGAAAAATTTGGAACTCAAAATCTTATAAAAATAAATGTTGAAAACTATCTTTACTTGTAATTGGAAAAATAAAATACTATTAAATGGGAAAAAATCCTTTCCTAAAATAAAGTTGTGAGGTGTATAGTAAAAAGAAAAAAAAAAGAGATCCTTGAGAGCTCACAGGAAGGAGTTATCACTGAGAATGCATTCTTGCAGTTTTCCAGCTAAATAAAGCTCCTTTTGGTCTGTGCTTGCTAAGCCTTCTTTAAATCTGCCTGATTCACAGCAGTACCCTTGACTAATTCTCTGGGTAGAATGTGAGCTTCTTGAGGGGAAGGGCAGTCTGTACCATTTCTGGTTTTAAATCCCCAGTGCAGTAAAAGGAAATAATGTCATCACAGAAGAGGCAATAGGAAATGGAGATCTGATTTAATTCTATAGGGAAGGGAAATTGCATGTAAGTAAACTTCTCTGAAACTTTTAGGCAACAGAGTATTAACAGCATTTCTCTGAGCACTAAGAGTTTTGTAAAGTGGCTTATTTAGAGTGACATGGTTAATATTAGTCAGAGGTAGGCAATAAGTCCAGACCTTCCTGACCACTGTATATCCCCAATACCATATTGCCTCAAGGAATAATTGTGGGAAAAACAGAAGATTGGTTGGCCATACAGTCATATTGAAGGATCATTCATGAAGAACTTGGCTGATTTACTTCATTGCAAACTAAGGAAAATAAGAGGAAGTCTCCTAGTACAGTGGAGAGATTCTCCCTTTGATGGATTTTTTGAAGGAACTAGATAAAAGTTGCATAGGATGGGCAGAAATAGAGATGTTATGACTTAAAGAGTCGGTGACCCGTATTGTTGAGATTAGAGATGCATGGATATCCTTAGCACAGTGCGTGTCATACTATGCTCTTAGTAAATGCTTGCAAAATCTACTTTAATTGGAATCAGCCTTTAAATGGCCTTAGAATGGTCCAGACCTGCTCACAGAAGGAAATAATGAGGTTTCATATGAAAGACAACATATTTAAGGAAATAGGTTCTTGTTTTCACTAAAAATATTACTATTTTAATAATTTTCCCCCTGTTGTAGCCTAATAAAACTAATGTTTAAATATGATTTAAAATTTGCAAAATGCTTTAAAAACTTTAACTTATTTGTGTTTCCATTTTGAAGATATAAAAACTCTGAGACATTGAGAAATTTGCCCATGATCACAAAGCAGGTAAGTATGGAAGGCAGGATTTGAAACTGAGTTTTCTTAAGTTAATCTTTGAACCCTTTCATTTTGTTATATTTCCTCTTCTGGATGAGAAAGTAAAACATCAAGTTGGAACAAAACAAACTTGGTGACAGAAGAAGATCCAGTTACCTCGTATGCATTTTTAAAAAAGTTCAAGGCAACTGTCTTTACCAAAGGAAGAAAGAGAGAAAAGAAAGAAGGGAAAAAAAGGAAGAAAGGAAGGAAAAAAGAAGGGAAGAAGAAAGAAAAAAAACATAGTCTTTGCAACTGCAAAGAGTTTAATATTTCTAGAGGTTTATAGACTGTTGTTTTTCTACACTTTAACAAATTATTACTCCTACAGAGAAACCCAAGAGGATCATATTTTCTTTGATCAATCTCAATCTCAAATTGGTTTATATATTTTGTATACTATGCTATAAAATAAACATTGCTTGACTGGTGTAGAGTATTAGTTTTTTCCCACAGTTATAAATTTCTTTACTAATACTTCTTTCTATCTTCAGTATGGATAAGATCATTGTGCTTTATTTTTGTTTGAGGACACAAATTTTTTTTTAATCTAGCATCTTTATCCAAAGGTCTGAACTCAGCAGCCCTTCCTAAAACACTATCCTAGTTCTTAATAATACTGATATTTCTTCATATCAGAAAAAAAATAGAGGATGAGAGTTGAGTGACACATTGACTTAAATGAATCAAAAACACAAATATTAAGAGTGCTTTGTGTATTTGCAATTCTTGATGCTTCATACTTGAATTAAAGTACTGAATTGACAGAAATTCTGAGGCCAAGAAAGGACTTCTTTGATGTCTTAAAATTGTTACAGCTAGTCTATTTGCTTGTTACCCAGGAAAAACTGGTTGAAACAATGAACTACTTTATAAACTGGAAAGGAAAGCAAGCTCTTAATGATCTTTGAGATTTCTGGAACTAGGTGGGGTTACTTTTTAGTTATTTATTATTTGTTTCTAAGATCCCTATGATATCAAGCCTCCAAAGGACTCAAGAGCAGTCACTTCTATCTTATGCAATTAGTCTTTGCTTGAGAGAGAAAAAAAATGACTCATAAGAGCGATCCCTGGGATGACGTACTTAACTGTGTATAGCAGGAACAGGGGCATCTTAAATGGCTGCTTGTTAGTGTGGAAATGAGTTATGGGCAAATCCCTAAAGACTCCAAGGCGGGCAGTGAGCAACATTAGATTGGTCATTTTGCCCTTTCTTGGGGAAGCTTTGACCTCCAATCAAACATGGTAGGAACCCTAGGCTTTGCTGAGTGGCCCAAAGTAGAGATTGTTGCTGGCAACAATTTGACTGGTAATCAAAGAGATGAGCCTTCGGGCTGGATGATGGATCCTCTTCTGTTCTGAAGAGAAGGGCAGGAGGAAACAAGGTCAACCCATCTGTAAGCTGATTACCAAGTAAAAAGATAGGTCAGATGATTAAAGGCTAGTAAAGGTACCATATGTGTGCACCTGAATTTAAAAACACTAAGGTAGGTTAGATAAGATATAATATTTAAAATAATTTACCTAAAATAAGAATGCCCTTCACATCCTCAAAAATCATGAACAGGACCCATGAATGGAAAAACTGTTTTTGAAAAAGTACAGCTTGAAAAAGCCACTAACAGCCTGAGCTGATTACAAACCAGCCTCTTTAGACAGTCAGTCTCTCTGCAGGCATTCCTACATCACATTTTGAATGTGTTTATTTTTGCAGAAATTTTACCACAGATTTCAACCTGAGGGAAAAAAGGGGGTGTGTGTGGTGTGTATGTGTGTGTATGACAGAGAGAGAAAGAGAGACAGAGAGAGATAGAGACAGAGAAGGAGACAGGGAGAGAGAGACAGAGACAGACAAAGAGATAGGAAATGGGATAAGAAGGTGAGAGAACGGGAAGAATGTTACAAAGGGAGAGGGAAAAAGTGAAAATTCAGCCTTTTTTTTTTTTAAAGTAGAATCTGTGATCTCTCAGATCCACTCTGTGGTCTGGGAAGTACTGGTGTGGTAGTATATTATATATCACCAGCTGTAACCACTTCAACTAGAGAACACTCTGCATTCTTCTTGTTTAAGCCAGTAATTGGTAAGTATATTTTCTGTCTGCAATCAATAGCTTTCCTATTCCATGTAATATTTCTTTTTGTTTAGAAATATTACCCCAAATAGAAAAGCTATTGATTGTAGGGAGCAAATGTCTTTCCCACGTGTCACTCCAGACAGCTGAAGAATGAAATCCAATGGTCATATCAATGGGACAAGCACTCTTATCATTAATGGCAAATTCTTGAGACTCAAGAATGAAGAATATTTTTTCCCACCCAAATCTCCATTGAAACATAGCTTTAGTATGTAAAAAAAATCTATAAAATACTGACAGTGGATGTGGAATTTATGCATTTTTTTTCTTATAGTGTTCTCATCTACACTTTTCCTGTCTTGTGTGAATAATTTCATCTTTATTGACTGTTATATGAAAAGAGTAGAGGTAGGGAGTGTTACCTGAATAGTGAATATAACTATGTCCTATAACTATATCCCTTTCTTATGGCCCTCAGGAGCTTAACAATATTTCTATTAAAAATAAACAGAGGATGGAGGCAAACAGGTGATGTGATGGTTAAAGCACCAGCCTTGGAATCAGAAGTTCCTGACTTCAAATCTGACCTCAGACACTGGCTAGCTTATGTGACCATGAACAGTTACTTTTTCTTCCCTCCCTCTCAATAAAACAAAATAAACCAAAAAACAAAACAAACAAACAAAAAACAGAGGCAAGTGACTAGAGGAGATAACCAGCATCAGAGTGGATTTGATAATAATTTTTAAAAAACTTTTCTAAGGAAGAGCTATGAGTTGATGATAACCTGTTCCAGCTATATGTCTGTGCAGTGATTTTCATTCCCCGTCCTGCCTTCGTACATCTGCTTCTTTTTTCTATGTTTGCAAACCATCTCTGTTGTATATTTTTTCCAGAAGGGGTAGGTGGAGATTTAAATGAGTATTTGTTGTTGCATTTATCTCCTCTGAAGCACCCACATGTCTGCCTCCGGGTATGTGTATCATTGTGCTTTTGACTAAAGACAAACATTTCCATATCAACTGATCTAATTCTGAGTTATTTTCTCCCATAAAAGTGAATAGCTTATTAATATTCAAATTTGTTGACTGAGCATTATTTCTATGAGGCCTTTGATACTATCATTATTGACTGAGACCTTATAAATGTCTAATTTTTGGAATAGGGAGAAAAAAATTATATAGACCACTCTCTACACCCATGCTGTTAGAGGACATACCCAGCTCCAGTCAGATCTTGAAAAAAGAGGTTATCAGTTACATTTATATTAGAACTATTCTAATAGGACATTTTTATAAGCTTCTAATAAATTGTGAGGAAAATTACAATAAAAATTCTAAAGATAGGTATGTCATATTTATTTCTTTTAATTGAGAATCTGACATACATATCGAAACCAAGAAATTTGGATTGGAATTGACTTAAGGATTTTTAGTTCTGAGATTATTAGATTTTTGTTGCAAGGATTTGGTATAAGAGCATTAGATGAAAAATAATGTAATCTCTTCCAGAATCTAGTTTGCAAACTAATGTAGAAAATTGAGGCAAATATCTACAACAGGTTTCCTTAAACTGGGGTTCATGAACTCAACATTAAAAAAAAACAATTTTAATACAATTATTTTCCATTATAACCCCTATTTATCATATTATAATTAGTTTAAAACATTGTAGAAGGAATCCATAAATTTTGGACTGTCAAAGGCCCCCCCCCCCCCCTCCCTCTCTCTCTTCTCTCTCCTGTCTCTCCTCTCTCTCTCCTCTCTCCTCTCTCTTCTCTCTCTCTCTCTCTCTCTCTCTCTCTCTCTCTCTCTCTCTCTCTCTCTTCTCTCTCTCTCTCTGTTTCTCTCTCTCTCTCTCTCTCTCTCTCTCTCTCTCTCTCTCTCTCTCTCTCTCTCTCTCTCTCTCTCTCTCTCTCTCTCTCTCTCAAGATCAAGGAGCCCTCATCTAGAGAATTAGCAGTTGAAGGCCCACATTCTTCATTGTAATTTAGAGAGAATTATCTGGATAATTTCTCATTTTTACTCTTGCTCACCATGTACAGATCTGGCCTAAATTAAAGTGATTATAAACTGTTAGTGTTCTCAGGAGATGAACTACTGCTCTTGATGATATTTGCATTTGCAAAAGTCATGGTTAAATGTACATGCTGGTACTGAGCTAGAAATTTTGCTGAGAGTTCCTGGGCTTCTTCTCTCTCATTAAGTACTCCTTTCTTTCTTGGGGATAGTCACATCTGTTTTTATTGAGTGCAAGATTCATCCACTACACTCTGTTGGCAATATGATGAGCATCTCAAGAATTGCTAACTGGGGAGAGAGAGCTCTTTTTTAAATCACATAGTAACTGAGGCCACTTTAGCTGATCCACTAGGGACTAAATGAGCAGGGATAGTAAATGATGTCTCATCAATGAAAGTAATCTCAGCCATTGGAGGTTAGGAAAAGAAGAAATGGATGATATTCTCCCTGCCTTTATTTACTAGATGAATAGAAGTCTGGCCTTTAAAATAGACCATCTGACACTATTTGTAGATGTTAAGAAATACAAAGCCCAAAGAACAGACTACAATACTAAGCTGTGAAAGAGATAGAATAGTAAGGGATTTATGGAATATATAATGTGCTCTGACTGCTATTGAACAATACACATCCACAAAAAAACACAAAAAATACATAAAAATATACAAAAAATATACATTCACACCCTTGGTAATTAGTTGGCATCTGGATACAATGTTGGGTATGTATTCAGAAAGAACTGAGTTCAATTCAATCTAGACACTCATTAATTTTGTGCACCTGGGCATGTCACATAAGTTCCCATAGCCTCTGTTCCCTCATCTGTATTAGTACCTACCTTACGTATGTAAACTGAATTTGAATCTGGGTCTTTGGAGAAGACACATCATTGCTGAACAGAATGATTCCTGACTCACCTTGAGTGTTTGAAGAACTTGGGTTATTCAAGAGGTCAGCATCTAATGAAATATTATAAGTAAAGCATTTTACAAACCTCAAAGCTCTTTGTTAGTGCTAGTTATTATAATTATTATTCTAATGCCTTGCTTTAAATGCTTGTTGACTGAAAAATTGTAGAAGGATTCTACAGTGATCAGAACAATGCTTTAAAGTAATAAAGAGGCAGTATTAAGAAACAAAAACAGCAGAACAACAGAACACAATAATTTCTCTGTATAATTGTGAATATGCAGGCTTGCTTATCTGAATAGACCCAGCCTCCCTGTCCTTCCCCTTTTCTGTAGGCAGTTCATTTTCTTCATCATATAACTTAAGAAGCTTTTATGTAGTATTCAGTTCAAGAATTTATCCTCCTGGGAACATAGGCTCATAATTTAGGTAGGGATAACTATGGGGGGTTCCTCATTGGCCAAACACTCTTGGAGAATTTCTTGGATTGTTCATACAAAATAGGAGAAATTATGAGTGTGGATGAATGTGACTCAGTGTGTTCCAGATATCCTGGTGACAGAGTTTCTGAACTCACATTCTATTATGAAACTCCCTCCTGCCACCTACAGATTGTTGCTGAGATGTTTTGCAAATTTTGGAAGAGAAAGGTTACATTTTGGGCAATTGGTCCATCTGACACTTAAAAAGATTTGATAGATGACATTGATTGGGAAATGACTGATCACACCATGATTTATGAATGTAATGAAATATCATTGAGTATTAAGAAAAAATATTGAGGAAGTCAGAAAAGAACACAAAGGCCTTCATGAATTTGTGAATAATGAAACAAAATTAGAAATGCAATATATACAGTGACTACAGTTACAAAATGTACATGAAAAGGAAACTTAGAGCAACTGTAATGATCATCTTAGGGAACAGATCATGAAAGATAATTCCATCTATTCAGTAGAGAGGTGGGAAACTCAAGGAATACTAATGTATACATTCCTAGATGCACTTACTCTTTTTCTTGCTTTCCCTTAACAGATTGTTTTTATTTGTTTCAAAGGAAAGTTAAATGTCCATTTGGTACAGTGGTGGAAGTGTAGAATAAGCATTTATTAAGCGCTTACTATGTTTCAAGTACTGTGCAAAATGCTACATAAATATTATCACAACCACTCTGTGAAGTAGGTTCCTTTTTTACAGTTTAGGAAACAGGCAGATGATAGTTTAATGATTTTTTAAAGAGTCCCACTGAGGTCAAGATTTGACTTATGACCTTCTTGACTCTAGACCTAGGGTTCTACCATGGTTATGCTGGTGCTTGGCTTATTCAGAAATAACTAATGTTTGATCATCAATTGCATTATTTGTTGAGCTTTCCTTTGGATAGTTTGAAGAATGCTTGGGGCTTCCTGCTCTGGGTTATTAATTTAAGAGACAGTAAACATTACCTCTTTCCTCCTTCTGCCTAATGCAATAAGCTCAGAAAAATTCCTTGGACCAGCTAAATTGAAGAAAAAAAAAAGCAGCAAATTATTTTATTGCCAGCTGGTTGCTTCTACAACAGGTCTTAGCTGCTTGTGTTCATCTGATGTAATAGAGGCTACATCACCAACAAAAAGAAAATCAAACCACAAAACTAGTTCTTTTTCCCCTTCCCAAATAAGAATGACATGCAACTCTATACGGTTCTCGGTTACAATGCTGCATTGGCAACGCCCTTTTTCAGCTTGAGCCCTCTTAATTGCATCCCAAAAGGCAAGAGTTGGTGATTAGAGCATGTAAAGAGCAAAGCTTTTCAGAACACATTAGGGTTTTACTTTCACCCACAGAATCAGTTTTAGATCATAGTCTGCTAGGATACTCAAAACACTTGGCATTCTGAATTCTGACAGGTGTGTTTCTCCTCATCTTTAACTTGAAACCTCCATAGGCTACCCATGATGAGTAGTAATAACTCAGGATTCTTGCACCTCAGGATTAAAAAAAAAAACTAGTTTATGAAGTGTGCCCAAAATGAATATCCCCATCATTCTTTTCTGCCTTGCAGGGATGAGGTTAAATAATTCCATATGATATGAACTGACTTGTTACATTCCTCAATTCCTCACCCCATGATCCTTGTCTGAAGCTGGGAGCCTGACTAGCATTGTGAAGATAATGGAGTCAACTAACATGTACTGGTTTGAGAAATGAGAATGAATGGTATCTTATAAGTGGAATGAAGAGAAGCTTCAATCTGTAGTGCTGAAAAAAAAACCCTCCAGTTTGATGTATGAAAATGGAACAGCCAAAGAAAGATTTTTAAAAAAATGTTACAAGCTTCATCCTACAGGCTTTCATAAAAAGGTGAGATGAAAGACAGCAGATGGATTTATCTTTTTTACTTAGCTGTGAAACTACAAATCAGCTTCATATAAACAGATCTCTCAGCCAAATATAGCTTGACAGTAATTCTATAAGATTCATCAAGTCAAGGAAAGTGATTATGTCTGATGACATGAAATAATGTGAAAGCAGAGTATCTCCTATGATTTTAATATATAAGACTGAAGAGTCCATTAAATACAACTTCGTTTAAATAAAAATGCTATTTTATGTTGTGAATGTTTTAGTCTTTGGCTACCTCTGGAATGCTAAATTATTATTATATTTTTCAAATTCCCACCTAGGGTAATCTAAGATCATTATGAAAATACTTTCTGACTTGCAGGTAGTGCTCAAGGCTTTTTAGCTTCCCTGAAACACAGTTGGCTGGATTACGGGTAAAAAAAAATTCTCTCTATTTATTAGGCTAACATTTACACATGGAGACTTCTCTTTTAGGATCCAAGTAATTAAATTTCTTGGAGTGGGGGAAACAAACTGAGATGTACATAAAGTACTTTAACCAGTGGCATCTTAAAGCTTTCTCATTTCACAGTAATGCTTTGGGGCCAACCCACACACACTCCAGAGAAGTGATGGAGAGAGGTACTGTGTATTACAGCCAGGCTCTCAGAGTGCAGTTCATTCTGGTCTAATGACATTTGGTCAACATTCCCAGATGAAATTTTCAATAAATGCTGGTGACTAACACAATTCATTATGGTTTCGCCTGATAAAGGATGTGGGCAAAAATTGCTTTGGCTCTCAAAAAGCTTTCACTTCATTATGAGGCCGGATCAATCACCATCAGCCAAAGACATTCCCTGGGCCCTGGCTCCCCTTCCACTTGGGCACTCTGTTATCAGAGACTGTTGAGGACACTAAGAAATTGTTTCTATTAGGTGAGCATTATTGCTGGACTCCTCTAAGGTAAATGTGCTCTTAAGTGTATTTCTTTAGCAGAGAGATGGATAGAAACAATCTTTCTGAACCAGGACCAACCTGAGATCACTTGCTTATCTCTCTTAGAGCAATGTGAGTTAGATGGCATTTTATTTGTACTTTTGCACACAAAAAAGGTAGGGAACATATTTTCCCTACAAAAATGAGACAAGGGAACGGAGCCTCTCACTGATGACTGTACTTTTGAGCCAAGTGGGAGAGGCTCCATCATGGTTAATAACCCTCCCTCTTTTTCCATTCTCCCCTTTCCTCACCCCTCCCAATCATTGCCATTCTCCTCCAAAGGCAATCAGAAATGCAGTTCTAGAGGCTTAAAGCACAATGTTAAGGGCATTCACTAGAGTACTTTGTTTCAAATGTATTTTATTCTAATATATTTGACTTTAGGGAAAGGAAGGATTGAAAACAAGAAATATTTCTCCCTTTCTCCTTTAATGTGAGTGAACTACAGTGACTCCATCTTGTGATTCAATTCTGGAGCTACCTCAGTTTTCTTTCTATTCGATTATAGCCTGGTCCAACTTCTGCCTTATGAGAAAACTTTATTTGATTATGGGAATTGAAAGAAAACCTAGTTGTATTATTTGAACTTAACCCTTTAAGCTAGGGAAGCTAGACCACCTTTCCCTAATGTTTTGAGACCCTAAACTTAAGGACCTTAATGAAAGACCTAGGTTCTGCTGACTAGAAACCCAGTCAGATCCAAGGATTGATGCAAGGAATTTTCTCATAATGGTACATCTCAGATAATGAATATGTCTTATCTGAAAAATATCCCTGTACTGATCAACCAGGTATTGTTTCATGTTCCTTTGATTGTTCACAGACACTTGGAGGGTGGGGCACCCATCTTTTTCTGATTCCAGGGAATTGAACTTGTAAAATTTAAGCCAAATTTAGAAAGTCCCCAGTTTTTTCTCCAATTAGAAATCAGATTGATTCATTTGGAAACTGGTTTTGGTCTTATTTGATTATTTTTTAATATATAAAAATCTGTCTCCCTCTGTATTCAAGGTCTAATCCTAAATTGAGGAAGGGACCTGGTCTTATTTATTTATTTATTTATTTATTTATTTTTATTTAGAATTTTTTTTCCCACAGTATATATGCATGAGTAATTTTAAAAATAATATTATCCCTTGTATTCATTTTTCCAAATTATCCCCTCTCCCTCTACTCCCTCCCCTTGATGACAGGCAATCCCATACTTTTTACATGTGTTACAATATAACCTAGATACAATATATGTGTGTAAATACCATTTTCTTGTTGCACATTAAGTATTAGATTCCGAAGGTATAAGTAACCTGGGTAGATACTGGTTTAATTTATTAAGCACTTGACATTCATTGATTAATAAATCAAAATGCTAAAAAGCCCAAATCTTTCTTTTCTGCCACTTTATCTTTTACTCACCAAACATATTATTTATGATTAAGAATATTACTTCTGGATTTCAACAATTGGGCAGATCTAGGTTCTCAAGGAGGTGATCATTTCCATGTCTTCCCATACTGTCCATAGTGTTTTCCATGTCTATATGTGCTTTTAAATTCTTCTGGAGGGTAGGACATCCAAACAACATATGGAGGAGGATTCTTATTCTTTGCACATTGAGTAGGAACTAATCTACTGACTGTTCATCTCTTATCCTTTACATATGTACTGCTATACTTCTTTCCAGTCATAAATCTCTGCTTAGATATTTTGCATACAAATTCATCATTGCTGCAAACCTTTGGGCGACTCATGACTTTAACTCTTTAGAGAATGTTATTCTATGATTTATTGCCAGATAGCATCATTAGAAGAATATTAGTACTAAAAAAGATGAGCCTTTGTTTCAGGGGGAAGCTTGGGATCATTAAAAGCAATGTGTAACCTCCAAATTCAATCCATTTCTCTCTTTTGCTTCGGTTTAATCATAGATTGGATTGCTTGTTCTTCTGTAGAGCCTGTCCAAGATAGATGTATTGATGAACCAGAATTATGATGGGTGATTCCATGTGGTTCCTTAGGTTAACTGTTTATTAGAAACATTTGAACTTTGTAAGGAAATTCTTCAATGTTCTTAGCAGGCTTGGTATGATCAGTACAAAGCCCTCTATAAATGAAAGCATCTCCAAGATTTTATCACTTCCAATAAATTTGAAAAAAATTAATTTTTTTAATTTGAAAAAAATCTGCTGTCTATTGTTCACTTTAGTGACCATCACTTTTGTAAATATGTTCCCCTTTTTTCTTCATCATGATGATGAAGATAATACCCAAAAGGAAGTTGAAAAGTGGGAGAGGAATGTACCCAATTCAGGAGCATAATAGAAAAATCCAAAGGAATTCATTCCAGTGGGAAATAAGATGACTGGCCCTGGACACCCTTCTTAGATGGAGGTTCTGGGGGAGCTTTCCACCTCCATTCAGTGAAGGGTCCCAGGACCAGAAAACACTAATGAGGAACATTAGAATGTTACATCTTTAATGACTGGGATTGTTTCATATTTTTCTTTTTTTGTACTCTAATTTTTAGAATTTTAACATGGTAGTTTATCTTATCTGGCATAAAATAAGGATTTAATAAATGCTTATTGATCATTGAAGTTTTGTTAATCATTTTACATGTATTTGATCTTCAAAACAACTCTGGGAAGAAGGTACAATATACACATATGTTTATGTATATGTATATTATTTGCATTTTATAGATGAGAACACACATTATTTGCATTTTCTAGGTGAGAACACTAATATTCAGATACATTGAGCTCATGATAATACACTTAGCATCAGAGATGGGATTCGAATTCAGGTTTCTCACCTCCAACATTATACACATGAATTAATAGTAAGCTGTTTTCATTTTGTACAGAGAGTATTTGTTATTTTGAAGTTTCCTTCTGCTCTAACCCTCAGCTCTCTCCTATAAATGTTTTTCTCCATCACATACTATGAATCAAGATATAATCTTTCTATTTCTATTCTTCTTTCAGATATCCCCTGCATTTTGACTGCTATCAGCTTCAGGAATGCACTGATCAAACAAACTAACCAGACTACCAAAAACCTTCCAAAATACTGCAATGCTCATCCCATAATCCCATAGTATAGCAATCTTAAGGTTCTGTCTGTTGCAGATCATATTTTTATAATATACATTAAAACCAATTCAGTATCCAAAGTAGCAAATGTGATTACTATGGTAAACCTTTGCTTAAAAGATTAATTTCTCCCATTTTAAAGCTTGAAGAGACAGGCTAAATAAAGCTGGAACTTCTTCTTCCACCTTTTCATTCCCCAGGGCATATATACTGTTTGTTTTTGGCTTGATGAGTACATGCTGTATGTCACATTGCTCCATTGATCAGAATTTGCCTGCCTTTAGAGAGCCTTGGGCATGCTCTGAGCCACAGACAAAAGGGGAAAAAGGGACACTATAATCATGTGATGGCAGCTCAGGGGGCTTGCCAATAATGCACATGCCCCAGTGGTGAATCTCTCAGTTAGAAGCACACTGTCATTATGAAATCTAGCAAGTAATTGTCAGAAGGACTTGGACTCTTTTCTTTAAGAGCAAGTATTTTTGTGCCAAGGGCACCAGTGAATGAATGTTACACTGCTCTATTTTGATGATAAAGGCTCTACTAGGAAGCTGGAACCTTCCTAACTGCTGGTCTTGGGACGAAGAAAATGACTCAATACCAGCAAGATATATATTTTTATGGATCTATAGCAACTGGGCTTCAGTTGTAGCAAGACCTAGCCAAATTCCATGAGAAGTACTAACTAGACTTTATCTGATAAAAGTAGTTGCACTATGGAATGAATCCCTGGAAATTACAAAAAATACATTCTCTTTTCCTTGGTAAACTTCTCTGCTATCCATATTTTGGTGGGCCACCAGAAAGAAGGGAGATGAAAATTAGTCTGTAAAGGAAATGAATACACTTGGAAATCTCTCTGGAAAGGGAAGAAAATGGAAAAGTGTAAATATTTCTGTTTGTCATAATCTGCCTTGCACATAGTGAGTGCCAAATAAATATTTGTTTAATAGAATTAAATCTAAGAAGTTATTATTTATAAAAAAAACATTCCTACCAACAAGTATATAGTATCTTCAAAAGTATAAAGATTTATTTGATCAGATATGGCTTAGATTAGTTGACCTCTTAGGTACTTTTCAACTATGATAGTCTGTGACTTGGTGAATCTGAGGATCTATTCAGAGTTTATTAGTAGTTGGTTTTCAGTTAAATTCAACAGGCTTGTTTAATAAATAATAATATACAATATATACATATATAATATAATAAAATATATAAAAATATAAAAAAATAACCATTTAACAAAATGGTTATTAAGTGTTAAGCATTGTGCTAGATTCTGGTAATACAAACTCAAAAATGAAACAGACTCTGACAATTAAATATTTGTTGAGTTGATATAATTACTTTTGCATAGATGACATGATGGTATACTTAGAGAACCCCAAAGACTCTGCTAAAAAGCTATTAGAAATAATTCAGAATTTTAGCAAAGTCGCAGGATACAAAATAAATCCACATAAATCCTCAGGATTTTTATACATTACCAACACAATCCAACAGCAAGAGATACAAAGAGAAATTCCATTCAAAATAACAGTCGATAGTATCAAATATTTGGGAATATATCTACCAAAGGAGAGTCAGGAATTATATGAGCAAAATTACAAAACACTTGCCACAAAAATAAAGTCAGATTTAAATAATTGGAAAGACATTCAGTGTTCTTGGATAGGCCGAGCGAATATAATAAAGATGACAATACTCCCCAAACTAATCTATTTATTTAGTGCTATACCAATCAGACTCCCAAGAAACTATTTTAATGACCTAGAAAAAATAACAACAAAATTCATATGGAAGAATAAAAGGTCGAGAATTGCAAGGGAACTAATGAAAAAAAAGTCAGAGGAAGGTGGTCTAAGTGTACCTGATTTAAAGCTATATTATAAAGCAACAGTTACCAAAACCATTTGGTATTGGCTAAGAAATAGACTAGTTGATCAGTGGCATAGGTTAGGTTCACAGGGCAATATAGTGAATAAAAATAGCAATCTAATCTTTGACAAACCCAAAGATCCCAAATTTTGGGATAAGAATTCATTATTTGACAAAAACTGCTGGGAAAACTGGAAATTAGTATGGCAGAAACTAGGCATGGACCCACATTTAACACCATACTAAGATTAGATCAAAATGGGTTCAAGATTTAGGCATAAAGAACGAAATCATAAATAAATTGGAGGAACATGGGATGGTTTACCTCTCAGACTTGTGGAGGAGGAAGGAGTTTGTGTCCAAGGGAGAACTAGAGACCATTATTGATCACAAAATAGAACATTTTGATTACACCAAATTAAAAAGTTTCTGCACAAACAAAACTAATGCAAACAAGATTAGAAGGGAAGTAACAAATTGGGAAAACATTTTTACAGTTAAAGGTTCTGATAAAGGCCTCATCTCCAAAATATACAGAGAATTGACTTTAATTTATAAGAAATCAAGCCATTCTCCAATTGATAAATGGTCAAAGGATATGAACAGACAATTTTCAGATGATGAAATTAAAACTATTTCCACTCATATGAAAGAGTGCTCCAAATCACTATTGATCAGAGAAATGCAAATTAAGACAACTCTGAGGTATCATTACACACCTGTCAGATTGGCTAAGATGACAGGAACAAATAATGATGAATGTTGGAGGGGCTGTGGGAAAACTGGGACACTGATGCATTGTTGGTGGAGTTGTGAAAGAATCCAGCCATTCTGGAGAGCAATCTGGAATTATGCCCAAAAAGTTATCAAAATGTGCATACCCTTTGACCCAGCCATACTATTACTAGGCTTATACCCCAAGGAACTACTAAAGAAGGGAAAGGGACCTGTATGTGCCAAAATGTTTGTGGCAGCCCTTTTCATAGTGGCTAGAAGCTGGAAGATGAATGGATGTCCATCAATTGGAGAATGGTTGGGTAAACTATGGTATATGAATGTTATGGAATATTATTGTTCTATAAGAAATGACCAACAGGAGAAATACAGAGAGGCTTGGAGAGACTTACATCAACTGATGCTGAGTGAAACGAGCAGAACCAGAAGATCATTATACACTTCAACAATGATACTGTACGAGGATGTATGCTGATGGAAGTGGATTTCTTCAACATAGAGAAGAGCTAATCCAATTCCAATTGATTAATGATGGACAGAACCAGCTACATCAAGAAAGGGAACACTGGGAAATGAATGTAAACTGTTATTTTTACCTTCTGAATCCAATTCTTCCTGTGCAACAAAAAATTCGGTCTACACACATATATTGTATCTAGACTATACTGTAATATATTTAACATATATAAGACTGCTTGCCATCTGGGGGAGGGGGTTGGGGGAGGAAGGGAAAAAATCTGAATAGAAGTAAGTGCAAGGGATAATGTTGTAAAAAATTACCCATGCATATGTACTGTCAAAAAAAAAAAGTTATAATTAAAAATTTGACTTTTACTTGGAACCAATCAATCAATCAGTCAATAAACATTTATTAAATACATACTAGGTGTTAGGCTAAGCTAAGCATGGGGAATACAAAACCATTTTTAAGTAAACAGTCATTTTTAATAGGAGGGAGAGACAATATGCAAACAAATATATATATATATATATATATATATATATATGTGTGTGTGTGTGTGTGTGTGTGTGTGTGTGTGTGTGTGTATACATACAAGTTATTTACAAAGAAAAAAGGAAATAATTAACAGAGGAAGGCACTAGAATTAAGAGGGATTGGAGAAGGCTTCCCATAAAAGATAGGAATTATCTGGGACTTTGAGGAAACCAGGGAAGTAAATAGTTGGAGGTGATGAGATAGAATGTTTCAAGCATTAGGAAGAGCCTGAGAGAATTCCCCAAACTGAAAGATGGAGTGTCTGTCTTGTTTGTGGGATAGCCAGGATGTTATTGTCATGGGATTGAAGAGCATAAGCAAATAAAATCTAAGAAAACTGGAAAGGTAGGAGGAAATGAGGTTATATATGACTTTGAATGCCAAAGATAGCATTTTGCACTTGCTTCTGGAGGCAACAGTAAGCCTCTGGAGATTATTGAGGAAGGAGGTAATATGTTCAGACCTGTACTTCAGGAAAATTACTTTATTGTGTGACATTTAAAAAGTTTGAAAGACATAGTTGCTGGGTAATTAATCATTTTATTCATAATGCTAGAATTTTATTAATAGAAAGAGTGGTGAATTGTTTATTTCTCTTGGACCAACGATGACTCATGGTGGTGAACTCACAGTTTATATATGTTTAGAAAAGGGGGTATATTTGAGGATAAAAATCAACTCTGATTGGTTAACAAGTAATGGGTGAATCAATCTTATAATTAGAGGTGGTCTTGTTCCACTGAGCACCCAAATCTTGGACAAAGGGACTTATCAATTTCCATATCACCTGTCTGACAAAAGGGAGAATCCACATTTTCCCAGATCTATGTGAATAAACACTATGGGCAGGAATCTACCATTTGACCTAAACTTGAAATTTCTTGACTATCTCTGATGAACTCTTAGCTTTCCTGGTTGGGTATGTCTTTGAGTAAGATTTCCCACACTGGTTGATTTTGGGATGAGGAAGTAGAAAAAGGGAAAAATCTTGGTCCTAATTCAATAATTAGTTTTTAAATATGATAGAGAAATTAATAATTTCTCTCAAGCAATTGAATGAAGGATGGATTGAAGTGGGGGAGAGAATTGAAGTAGGTTGACATACCAGCTAATCAAGGCATGAGGGATTGCACTAGAGTGTGGAAGTATAATAGGATATAAAGGGTACATTGGAGATATGTTGCAAATAGGCCTTGACAATAGCTTGACTATAGGGGGGTATGGGGTGACAGACAGAGAGGAATTCAGGATGACCATTGGTTGTGAGTGAGGGATTTGTCAACTTATCAGAATTCTGTTGTTTGATGAAATGTCTTTGTTTTGAACAAAAATATCCTCTGATTGACTAGCAAAATTTAACACGTCACTAGGAGCTCATGAGGGATTTTTTTAAATGGATATAGAGTATCTTGAATCTAAGACAACTTTTCTGGGCACTCAACATAAGGAAGAATGGGAGTGCTCTAGGTACTAGAGCAATAATTATAAAATAAGGAGAGAAAGTACTTGAGAAAATGAAAGTGCTCTGAAAGCCAAGACATATGGTAGAACCTCTTCTTGATCCTGGTACATATTTCATGCTTTTGGTACCTTTGGAAACCAAACTCAGGAACAAAGCTCAAGACATGAATTTTGATCACAGTCGCCTGCCAGGGAAGTCCCATGATAATCGTACCAGATAGCACTCTCATTCTCTTCTACATGAAATTCCACTTTGTGAGCACACTGTGCTCACCCTCCCAGCCTCAGACTGGATAAATAGAGACATCATTCCTGTGTGCCATTCTCCCAGGCCCAGAGTACAAGTTAGCTTGGAAGGAGGCCCCCCACTCAGGGTCAGAAAGTAGTAGATCTCTCTAAACCAGAGCGGCTTGTTCATTTACACAGTTCAGTAGAACCAAATTGTCCAGCCCAGACAGTTCTGGAGAGCAGCCAGACTCTGTGCTAAATTGCCATAGAGTAGAACAGATTGGGAGATGTCTGGAAACTTGAATCTGTCTAGTTGATGCTACCTGCTTTTTCCCTAGAACTGCTGATTAAGAAAAAAAAAAAAAAGACAGCCTCCCTCCCCTCCCCAGAACTCTCCATTAAGTGAGACTAGCTCTTCCTCTCATGCTCTATACAGAGCACAGAAAAACTCCTGGTAACCAATACTGCCTGAAATTTATTTTATTTCCCCCTCTGTTCTTCTGAGTGACACTGCTTGGCAGGAGGTTTTGCCACTTTTAGAAGGTTCAGGGCCTGAGTGGGTAGCGAGCTGCCTCAGGGGAGATTTATCATGGAGAATAATTCAGTGCCCCATATGTTCCAATGAATATATAGAAAATGTTGTAAATACTGCCACTGAATTTCTCATTTGCTACCAGAGGGGATCTATCTTTCACATTTTCCAGCAGCGCACTTGACTGCAGATGTTAGAAAATATTTTACTTAAGTTTTTGTTCTGGCTGTTTCCCCCCTGGTAAGGTTCAGCATGGTACAATTAACTGACTTTTGTTTTTGGCCAAATACTAACCTTTCTGTGAATGCTTCACTTAGGCATGCTCTGGCCCTTTCGGGGGGTTCAGGGCTTTTCATCAGTATATTCTCTCCTGGTAATGATCTAGTTTAATTAAAGTGGTGGAGTTTCATATCACGTGACAGGCAGAATGCTGTAGTTGAAAAGAGAATTGAACTTGGAGTCAGTAAATATAATTCAATTCAATTCAGTTCATATTTAGGAAGCATTGATTATATGCCAGGAAATTTAAACCTGGATGGGACTGTACCATCATGATTAGGGGAGGGTAGATAAAGAATTGAGGTTAAAAGATGGAAAAGAATAATAATTCTTTTGCAATTTTGCCTAGGGACTTCATGGCATCTGGCAAGTTACTGAATAATTAAGCCAGAATGTTTTGTAGGTTGCAAAGTACATTTAAGAAGATATTCAGCCAGATTCAAAGTTCATCAAATTTCAGCCTACCCCAAATTTCTATCAATCTCACCAGTCTAGGCTAATTTAGCTTCTTCTAGTCTAGCCAGGGTTTTGTCTATCACTATGAATATTTTGGTGTATATGAGATTGGTCTTTTTGTCTTTAACTTTAATGTAGTATATGCCTAGAATTGCATATCTAGATGAAAAGATATGGGAATTTAAGTCACATTAAAAATAACTGTTTAAAGAACATAATTGTTCATCATTTTTTAGACTAATAGTTCTGAAACATATTTCTTCTCAAAACCTCTTTAAATTGATAAAATTATTAAGGACTCCCTCTCTCAAAATGTTTGGTTTATGTATGTATCTCTATTTTCTGTATTAGAAATTCCATTTTAGTATTAATATTATAATGTTTTTGATCTTGGTGACTCCTAGAATGGGTCTTGGTGAACTTCTGGGGACACTCAGACCACATTTTGACAACTACTGTTCTAAAGCATAAAAATTCATAAATAAATAAGAAAATCAGAAACATTAATTATATCTTTCTTCTGACTATAGCACAATAACATTGTAATCAATAGGCTAAATATGAATGAAAGATATAGAGCTAAGTGGAAACTAATAAGAAGCTAAAAAAAATCATAGGAATGACAAATTATATTAAAAATGTTAACAATAAGATAACACATACAAATTTGTGGAATGTAACTAAAGTACTAATTATAGGACACGCCATTAAAGAGATGGTTGCTGATTGTCTAGAAAAGGAAATGATGATCAACAGATTATGTTTTCATTAAAAATAGGCCATGCTAGACTATTCTCATTTTTTTCATTTGATAGGGTTTACTAGATGGATGAATTGGGGAATGATGTAGACATATAAATTTAGATTTTAATGAAACATTTGTCAATTTTTGTTTCAGAGTCTTCCATTATATTCTCAAGGGCAAGATGGAAAGATCTGCTTAGTAGAATGTACACTTAAATATGTATATAACTCATAGGATGGTATATCCAAAATATAATTAAAATGGTTCCATTTCAATTTGCAGGGGAGTTTGTGGTAAATTATTACATCTGATATGTATTTTTCAATATTTTAATAATGATTTGGTTTAATATTTATTTGGCAGGCTTATCAAATTCATAGAAAGCATAAAACTAAAAAGGTGTAGCTCGGTGAGTATGCAAATTTTTTTGATTTATCCAATTTAATAGAGCTAAATGTAAAGTTCTAGAATTGGGTTCAAAAAATCAACTTCAGAAAAAAAAGATGGGTAAGCTATTATTACACAACAGTCTCTGGGGGGAAAGTATCAGTATTTTAATAGATTGCAATCTTGATATGAATCAGTATAAAATAGAAGCCAAAAAAGCAATGTTATCTTAGACATCATGAAGAGAGTATTAGAAATAGTGTCACTGTATTCTGCCTTTGTCAATGTATGAAGAGCTATGATGAGTTCTTGTCTTCATGTTATAAGAAAAATATTAAGTAAACAAAGGAAAACAATGAGTATACCTGGCCTTGGGTGTAGCTTGGTAGGAAAGTGGGATAGAGTGCTTGACCTGGAGGCAGAAAGACCTGAGTTAAAATCTGGTGCCAGATGTGTGCCTCTGGGCAAGTCACGTAACCCTATTTGTCTCAATTAGTGAAATAAGGTGGGGAATGGCAAACCACTTTAGTGTCTTTGCCAAGAAAATGCCAAATGGGATCATGAAAAATCAGATACAAGTGAAATGAATGAAGAACCATCACAAATATGTAGTCTCTCCTCCTTAGCAATGAGGAACTTCTTTATTTATAACCCAATGGTCACTGGGTTAAAAAAAAGAACCCAGGAAAATATCCTTTGATTGAATGATTTGGAGATTGGTTAAGAGGTCAACTGAAGAAGTCTGTACCAATAAGAAGTATTACTTGAACAGTAGAAATCTCTTTGGCTTTTGTCAGGGAAGATATAAGGAAAAATGAATAATAGGATTGGGAAATAAATTTCTTGGATAGTTCCTAAATGTGCTGCACCAATCATTTTCTAATCTAGTTAATAAAGCACATCCTCTAGTGTTTTATTCTGCCAATTTCCTCCAGTTGTCAAATAAAGACTCATTCACTCCCATTCATGTGTCCCCTAAAGGGCTCTGTTAATAACCAAGGCAGAAAACATGCTTGCCATTGGTTTACTCTGATTGTATGAACAGAGCTGGTGACAGCAGGCACAGCTGCTACCTCAAAAGACAGTTCACTGGCAACCTGACAGCTGTTGAATTTGAGTATTTAAGTAGTCCCGAGGCCCGTCATGCCCTGCAGTAATCCTATAGAAATACTGGAAAAGAGCCAAACCTCAGACACCAAGGATGTGGCTGTCATGACTACTTGGGCTGACTTTTATCAGCTCTGATTTTATCTTGGAGTGTTAATGTCATTTCTGAGTCTCTTGCTCTTAAAAAAAGGAAAATAGAACTAGGGTGAGGGTAGAGCGAGAAGATAACATGATTTAGAGAAAAGTCATTCAAACAAATTCAAAATGGCAGCTGGTGCTTAAGAAGGCTTCATTGGCCTATCAAATTAAGTTGTCACCAGTGACATGAACATAATAAACACAGGAACTTGAAATGCATCAGATACTTAATTTTAGAGGATTTTTTCAATGCTACTGCTAACTAATGTAGTCAACCTAGCACACGGATCGAAAGAATCATAAAGTTCTGAGGGAACCTTAAAGATCCTCTAGGCCATCTATACCTCTGTTAGAATGTCCCCCATATTATGCTCAATACTCATTCAGCTTTTGCTTGAGAATCTCCGGTGAATGAGATCCTATCCACTGCCTATAATCCTTCTTTTTGGATAGCTCTAATTAGGAAATTTCTCTTACATTAAGTCTAACTATGTCCCTACAACTTCTACCTATAGTTAAGAATGCATCATATCTTTGTGTCATGGAATAGCTCTTCAGATCCTTGAAGATAGCTATTATTTACATCTAAATCTTTTCTTCTGGCTAAACAACTTTTTTTTTCCCAGTTAATTTTCATATGGCATATTGAAGTCCCTTATCTTCCTGGCAACTGTCCTCGAGATGCTCTTCATATTATCAAGTTTTACTAAAATGCTGTGCCTAGAATACTTATCCTAATAAAACTTCAGATTTAGTTTACTATGGCAGGATACAGTGATGCTATCATATCTATAATGCTGGAAACACTATTTATTTACTCTTAATAGAGTCTAAGTTTGCATCACCTTTCTTGGAAGTGATATCACACTGTTAAGATTGCTATCTAGTTATACCTTGCACATTTAACTTTTATTTTCTGAACCCAAGTATAGAACTTGTCACTCACTATGAGTTTGCTTTCGTCTTTAAGAGCACAGAGTAGCAACATCTTATATAGTGTTTTGAGGGCTATTTGTGCTCTGTGGATGAGGTGTAGACAACAAGAAAATTGTTGTTCAGTCACTTATACTCAAAAAAGAAACACAAAACAGAAGAGGCAACCAAGTCCTTGAAATCCAGACTCACTGTCATATAGACAACTATGTGGTCTAGATGTCCATCTATCGACAATAATCATTGCTATGAGGAGGGAAAAGAAATCTTCTCATATTCATGTAAAGTACCAAAGAGAGTTCCAAGTCATATGCTCTGCAGAAGGGAAGAAGATAGCAAGAGTAGAAGTTGTCTTTTTTTATTTTTTCCTGAGGCTGGGGTTAAGTGACTTGCCAGGGTCATACAGCTAGGAAGTGTTAAGTGTCTGAGACCGGATTTGAACTGGGGTCCTCCTGAATTCAAGGCTGGTGCTCTATCCACTGCACCACCTAGCTGCCCCTAGAAATTGTCTTTCAAGGGAAAGGGACCTGTATGTTCCAAAATGTTTGTGGCAGCTCTTTTTGTAGTGGCTAGAAACTGGAAGATGAATGGATGTCCATCAATTGGAGAATGGTTGGGTAAACTATGGTATATGAATGTTATGGAATATTATTGTTCTATAAGAAATGACCAGCAGGAGGAATACAGAGAGGCTTGGAGAGACTTACATCAACTGATGCTGAGTGAAATGAGCAGAACCAGGAAATCATTATACACTTCAACAATGATACTGTATGAGGATGTATTCTGATGGAAGTGGATATCTTCAACATAAAGAAGATCTAATTCCGTTCCAATTGATCAATGATGGGTGGAAACAGCTACGCCCAAAGAAGGAACACTGGGAATTGAGTGTAAAACGTTTGCACTATTGTATTTCTACACAGGTTACTTATACCTTCGGAATGCAATTCTTACCGGGCAACAAGAAATTTGGTTTTACACACATATATTGTATTAAGGATATACTGTAACACATTTAACATGTATGGGATTGCCTGTCATCTAGGGGAGGGAGGGGAAAATTTGGAAAAGTGAATACAAGGGATAATGTTATAAAAAAATATACCCATGCATATGTACTGTCAAAAATTATAATTATAAAATTAATTTAAAAAGAAGTTGTCTTTCTCTTTATAGTCTTCCAAGTGGGTGGTTCTTGCTATTTTAGTGGTCAGGAAATTGCTGATTAACCCCAAAGTGACAAGTTCTTTAGCACTGATCAAGAGCTCACGTAGTATCATAATTAGTTCAAGGTTCTACATATTAGGAGGTGGGGGAGCACCTGTTATTTTTATTACACATACACACACATACACACACACACACACACACACACACACACGGATATTCTCTATTAGGTTCTTGTGACATTGGGAGAAGAGAAAACATTTCAAGTCTGTAGAACTCAAGTTCCTAGAATTGTGACTTTACTGGAAAACCATCCTGATTCCAGATTAGCTTCTTTTTCTTCCTTGGAACTGCTGTTTTCAGTTAATTGGCTGATTTCTCCACTTGGCAACAGAGAGAAGCTCAGTTAAAGATTAGTTAAATATCCCAACTCTTAACCTACCATGTTCTCATTAAGAAGTGTATTTGGCTCCTTAGTGTGCTATCCCCAAAGACCTGTGTTTGTTGTCTTTTTGTAAGTTGGACTCACAGAAGAACCCAGTCATTAGAGCAAATAGTCCCATAAGACAAATCTATTTTATTTTGAATTCCCCTTTAGTAGGAATTCCCCCACATCCAATTGATAGTTGAGTTTGGAGATGTAGAGTTCTTTAAACTGATCATATTTATGGTAACTAATAGTGGAGCCAGGCAGCTTTATGTAGTAATATTGGAGATAGGAGCTAACGTTAGCAGATTTTCTGTGGCATTTCTGAAATTATATCCAAATTTTTAGCCTCTTTCACTTGATATGCATTGTAGAAAGTTGATTCAAATTTACAAAAAAAAGATAAGTATTGCTATGAATCCATTAGGTGTCCTCTCTGAAGAAGTAAACCTTTCTTCAGGACTCAAAATGCTTGAGTACTGACTTTGGGGAGCTAGCTGGTAGAAAAAGCAAACATTTTTAAAGTTAACATATCTCAGTTAAAATATTGGGTGTTAAGATCCTTTGTGCCTTATGCTTAACCTAATAAAAGTTTCCCTGAAATTGTTTTGAGAAATCTTTATTATTTGCTGTGCATTTGAAGTTTTAACCCTGCTCCCCTCAATATCAGAAAATCATTACCTTTGCTTCCCCCCCACCTTCCTCAGCAGGTATCTTTGGGATGAACACTAGTTTTCTGTACTGAATAAAGACTGAATATGAAATGAAGGTACAAGTTTTAAAAATTTATGATACAAAGTAATGTCTCTGCAGACAACTCATGATAAAGTGCGCTCTTATCTGCTGGCGTACACTGAGCCAGTTCAGTCTTGGCAAGTAGTTGGATAAAAAGCATATAAGGAAAACGTGGTTTCCCTTAAAAAGAAATTTTCCTTTTCCCTGAGTGACTTCCTAAATGATTATCTGCTCATGGATTCAAGATAGAAGTTATGTAGCATATGGTATGAGAGGCCATTGACATATTCATAGCATCCATTTGAGGATAGAAGATCTTAGCTTCCTAGTATGTTAGTAGATTAAATATGTACTGGAGGTTGTTTTGCTCATCAACTCGTATTATTTTTGTCTTCTGTTACAAGCATTTATGTAATTGAAGAATTGTTTTTTCAAAGGCTCATGGCATAGTACTGCCATTGATAAATTGATCTGTGAATATATATTTGGCAGTGAACTTTGGAAAGAGTCTCATATATCAAAAGTAGTCCTTGTATAAAAGCCTCTAAAATTCTTGAGTCAAGGATGATTATGTTCTTAATATTAAAAATGATTTTTATATCAACGAATAACAATACTCATGTTGCTTAAAAGAGTCATAATTATTAGCAGAGGTTAAAGACAGGTTTAAATGAATTCAGATAGTCTTTGTTTCTCCAGCTTCAGGCTAAATGGAGAGTTTCATTTATCTTTTAGTTGAGATTTTTCTTTTAATTTCTACAGGTGCCTATAGAAAAGCATGTACCATGGGTAGTTAGCATATAAAATGACTGTTTTTCATTCACTACCATCTATTGCAAGATGGAGAGAAAACACACATCTTCAGGAACTACCTAGTCTAGTCTAGTCTACAAGGAATACTGACTTCTACATTATTTATAATGAGAAACCTTTCTCTTTCTTAACCCTGATTTACCAGGGGTTAGATTTAGGACACAAAATCATTTAGGAGGATCTTTCTAACAAGTATTCTTTATGGATGCTGGATGTAATAATCTTTTAAATAATCCCAGAAAATCTTTTAGAATAACTAAGACATTGCTGAATGGAAAGATCATAATTTTCTTAAAAAGAGGCTATGATATGGAAAAGTCCAAAACATAGTCATCCAGAATGACTAATTTTTAAATGCACACCATGGAAAACAATACTACAGTTAATTCAAAAGCACATTAAATGTATATATTTTAGTAATCTGGAGAAATTAACAGAGTCTGCTGGGTTTGTTAGCAGGGTTTTTTCAATAATTAAATCTCACTTTGGTCATTGAAACAGCTGGGATAAACTGCATGGTGAATGCTTTGCCTGTGTAGTTTTTAATCAATAACTCACTAAAAGTAAAAGAGGGTAAATTAAAATGTCATTGTCAGTCCCTTATGGGGGGAGGTAAAAGCTGTTCCCCGAGTGCTTTATGTATGGGAAAGTATGTAGCTGTTGATACTTCCTGGGGCTGGCAAACTGTCACATCTTGGATGTGAGAGACCCTGGCTTGTTAATTCTGTCTGTGATGCATTGTTTGAGTCTGCATTTTAGTATCCCATTTCTGTTAAAAATTTTAAAGTGTTAGTTATCTTTTATCAGATTTATCCACTGTTTAATCTAGTCTGGGGCAGCAACATCTCATAAATTGACATATATATATATAATATATATTTATGGTATTTATGAATACAGTAGAAAAATTTAGAGTTTGTTACATACAAAGGAGAAGAATCCACCTTATTAAAGGAAATTGAAAGTTAAAAACTTTAAATTAGAGTGGATTTCTGACTGGGAATCAAATTAGATTTTTGAGTAGGGAGGGCATTATAATGAAGATAACAAAACTTTTATCATTACTATGAGTGTAGATCTCAAGCTATTCCAAAAGTTCTTCTGTTTGAATTTTGGATAGATGCCATTGGCTTTAGACTGATAATAGTTAAGATTAGGTACCAGGTAGAGTCATAAAAACATAGCATTCAAGGAAAGTAGAAACACAAATATACTTGCTGTTCTTTTGAACACTCTTCTAGGGTTTGTGTATCAGGAGAAACTCAGAGCTGTGTCTAAATTAAGGATGATCACTAGGAATTTCAACAGAGCATTCTATGAATCAGAGGCTCACTTGGGTTTATTATGATTGCCTATAACAATGATAATTGTTAACAACTCTACAACACAGTTCCTAACTATGAAAACCTATTTCCCCTATTTCTTAAATGTCCTACTATAATCCGCTTCTACATGCCCATCATGGCAGTGCAATGCTGTTTTAATCCAGCATTTATATGTTGTCTATTATTGCAGTGCTGTAGTGTATTGCACTTAAAGAGTTCAGCTTCTTTAAGCCTCTTTCCAGTAAGCTGACATAGCTCAGTTTTTTAGCTTTCCTACTGCCCTGGCCAGGGTGCTGATTCTCAATCCATAAATGTATATAGTTACTATACCGAGATCAACCTGTGACTTTGCTTCAGTCTTGAAAGTGTAAGACTATCCTTTCTGAAATGTTTGCTTTTGAGCACCCAAAATTCAACAAAGTTCAGCTAACTGACTTCCATTCAATTAGGCAAAACATCTATTAAGTACCTAACATATGCTTTGCATCTAATCAGGTGATGTAGATTCAGAGTCAAAACAAAATAACTTCCCTCAAGAATGTTATATTCTTCAAAGGCTTCAAAAGATTCAGTGGTTCCCTGTTGCCCTTCCAAACATGTTATCTTCTTAGTTTAACTTCTAAAGCCTTTTGCAATTTGAATCTAATCTTTCCTTTCTGTCAGATTAGGCGTTCTTTCCTTTATATAATTTTTGCTCCAGCATCAAGAGTGATTTTCTGCTCTCTATACTCTATAATACATTTCTTGCTCCCATGCTTTTGCAGCCAGTTTCCTAAGCCTGAAATTTCTTTTCTCCTCACCTCCACCTCTCAAAACCTTTATCTAATTTCAAAAACTCACCTCAAAGGTCTTTGCTACTCATCTTGAAATTACTTTCATTTATATTTGATATTTATCTGTTTACATATTGTAATCTTCCCCCCTCTGTCAGCATATAAACTCCTTGAGGGAATAATTGTTTCATTTCTCTTTTTATCCTCAGTGTCTAACAAATGCTGATGTATTAAAATTACATCTTGTTCTGGTCCCTCCTGACCCAGTCTACTCCTCTAACACAGTGTACTAAGTAAGTTTATAAGTAGCTAATATAAAGTAGTAATAACAAGAAGATTGCAAAGGGGAATCTAGAAGTCATGTACAAACTGTCTAAGAGATCAAAGGAGTACAATTTACAAATTGTATCATATATTAACCAAAACCCACGACCTGATAATATGTTCTAAATCAGAGGAAAGCATCTATATTTTGTCAGAGATTTTTTTTGTCCTATTATATGTAAATCTAAAGCAAATTTTATACAACTCCTGGAAGACAAATAGAATGTTGTTAACATTAAAATTTTATTGACCACATTGAGATGATTTGGATTTGTTAATGAGTTAACACCAAGGTGGCAGAAATAAGAGTTAATTAGTTTCCATAATAACTCTATAAAAATGAGATCTCAAACTCCTGTGCCACTCTGTACCTTAATGAGGTGTGATTGCAGCGTCATTACCCACTGCCATCATGGTCTTTCCTGTTGAGTACCCAAAGAACTGGACATGCCTGTCTTCTTTCATAATTTCATAAATTAATAACAATTTAGCCTGAAAAATAGTAAGGGCTTACAAAGTATTGTTGAATGGAATTGAATTCTATCAGGGAGATAAACATGCATATATAAACAGAATGTGTATATATACATACATATATATATATATATATATATATATATGTATATACATACATACATACATAAAGAGAGAGCAAGCAGGGAGATCAGGAAAAGATCTAGCCTTGAAAGTCACACTTGACATGGACTTTGAAGGAAGATGGAAATTAGAACATGGGAAGGTGAGATCCATTTTGAATATGAGGTGATGTGGGACTTCCCAAGGGAAAAGTTTGGTTAATCTTTTTTATTCTTCTTAATGATTAAATTATGAGTTGGCTATATGCAAATCTGATTGTTTAGGGGTTGTATGACCAACTGGAAAGTATTGATGCTTTTTAGAAAGAAGATATTATTGTGATCATTTTCAATGGAAGAACAAAAGGGGAATATCTAACCGTTAGCTTCAGCAATTTAAATAAAAAGGAGGGAAACTACCTATCAATCATTATATGGCTTGCATTATCCTTTCTGTTTAGGATGAGTTCTTGTTGGATATCTTTAGTTAGGCTATATAAGGGGAGAAAGATTTTAATCATTCTTCTGCTGTAGGGTGCTGCTTCTGCAGCTTTGCCTGGCACCAGAAGGTAATACATGAAGTTGTCAATCAATGTGTGTCTGTGGCCAAAAATCCTTTAAAAAATCAGACAACAGTGAACTTTTTGGTCTAGCAGTCTTTTCTACTTACCAGCAGTCAGCAAAGGGTGATCACCAAGGGTTTTGTAAATGAAAAACCACATGCCCTTAATGCATAAAGGCAGGAGACAATTTTGAAGTAGAATTTAGCAGAAACCATCTGATATATCACAAAGGATTTTGAGATGCCACACAGTCACTCCACGGAGCATAATATGTCACTCACCACTGTATATATATCACCTCCTGCTTTTCTTTTCAGGAGATAAGAGCATATAAATAAATTTGTTCAGACAGACAGACAGAGAGAGAGAGAGAGAGAGAGAGAGAGAGAGAGAGAGAGAGAGAGAGAGAGAGAACTGTTTTCTTATTTTAGTTATATGCAAAATCAATGAAAAGAAATGAAAATTTGTGTGAAATACAATCTGAAATCAAATAATTTCACATCTGCACATCTCTAGTAATGAAATTAATTTAAAGATCTCCAATAATGGTTTAGGAAACATTCACAATATGCCATTTCCCAGCTGCAACTGGGGAACACTTCACATCAGTTCCATTACTGTTAACAGGATTTGTTATTGTTGGCCCATACACATTGTCATGACAATTTACCCCTACAGAGTCTTAAACATTATGAAAACCTGACTACTTTTTGGCAAAAATAGAGCTAAAGAAATTAAAGTTAATATGGGGGAATCCATATCTTTCTGGAGGAAAAATTTTTTTTTGACAAAAAATAATTTTCTGTTCTGCAGAACCATGGGTGATCAAACAGATTCTTGATCTCTTGAACAACTAGAGATTGATCATTGTATCAGACAGTTTGATGTTGCCCACAAAAGTGATGTTTGAATCCCCTTCTAGGCAAAAAAGAATGAACAGTGACATGCTGTTCTTAAGACAGTAGATGAATGTAAGAACTGGGAGTTAGCTAGGTCCATTAAGATATAAAGTAATAGATCTAATCTTGTACAGACCAAGCATAGCTACATATTTAACAAGATGTTGTAACTCTTTCTTTCTCCCCCAAATTACTCTGCATTTATTTCCAATATATTTTATTTTCACTTACCCATATATCTGCTATACACACTATCTTCCCTCCTTCTCTGATTAAAATATAAGCTCTTTGAGGGTAAGAACTTGGCCATTTCTGTCTTCATAGTAAATTCTTACATTTTTTTCCAGTGGTGAATGCTTTGTTATAATTTAGGGAAAATTTATAGTATTAGAACATTTAAATGATCTTAGCTTTTAAAAAATGTAATGTAATCCAACTTTCATTATGTACTTATTCAGTTTAAAATTAATAGGTATACATTTTTGTATTTTGAACTACTGATAAACAATTAGAAAGGACATTCAAGGTTCGGTTTGTAGATTAAGAAGCTTGAGGCCCAGAATGACTAAGTGGCTTTCCTCAGGTCACATTGTTTTTAAGTAGAAGAGCTAAGTGAAGAACTTATGTTCCACTATTCCATGCTCAGTATCCTTTCCATCAAATTATGCCATATCCCATCCTTTCCTTTTTCCATTACAGGGATTCGGACCTGTTGAGTGCTCTCTTTCATTTCCTAAACTATTAATAACTGAACAGCTAACACTAACCCAAGGAAGAGCTCAGTAAATTCTGAGTGACAGATATAAAGAAAGTGTATCTTAAAAATGGATTTCAAGGAAATAACTTAGTTGGTGTATAGTTTTTATTTTGCTTTTTTCATTAAATGAGCACACCAATATTTTTGTCAATGATAATTGTCTGTTATGATGTTTCATACATATATTCTGGTCTACTACTGAGGAGACAAGTGAATCCCACTTATGCAGGGAACAGTGTGTGAATGCAACATATATCTTTGGTCAAGTTAAGAAGAAAAGGATGAATGCAAATATTTCAGTTTCTTTTTTTTCTCAATTTCTAGGAATTATTTATCACATGCTTCCCTATATTTTGAAATACCAATTCCCATCATCTTGTGTGAACTACTATGAGGACTACTGAGAATTATGTATCAATTTATTTAAGTGCTTCACATTTACTGAACAGAAAGTCAGGAAATGATAAAGAAAATGATGAGCAATGAGTAATTTTGTTTTATTTAGGGATATTTCTTCACATACATAGTCTGGGAACTGAAGGATGAATTCTGGGTCATGAGGTGAGGCTTCTAGAAGAAATCGTAGAGGCTACTCTTGGTTGCTCTGTTTATGAAGGAAAATTGGAGTCCTCCATTATACATGTCTTCTCTCTAATGGTACTTCTGTATATATCGTTATATTTTATGTCTTGAAGACATTCTCACCTGGAGTCCATTTCGGTTTTCTGACACCTCCATTCATCTCACCTTAACACGTCTCTTAAATTAGCTAGCACATTTTTATATATGTCTGCAAAATTTATTTATTTTTTGAAATGTAGACAAAAGAAATTGCTCACAAAGTGATGAGATTTTACTTGTGCATTTCAGCTTAAGGTGCCTCTTTCCTCTCTACTACAGCAAGTTTTCTAAACTATTTCAATGCAAACTGCAAAAAGGGAAATATTGATGAAACTGTTAAATGGTGCAGATGACATGATAGTAAGTGGGGGGGAAGGGAAAAGAGGAGCGGTCAATACAAATGAAAATTGGCTAATATTCAATTTAATTTTCAAAGTTGAAAAACATTTCGGTTTGTAAATACTTTGCCAGAGTAGTACGTGAGGGGGGGGAGAGGGGGATGCACTTTGAGCCTAGGATCAATGGGCAATATTTTTCATGGTTTTGTCGGATATTCATTGTGGGAATGAAGATTGGGAAAAGTCTCTTTTTAAATGAAAGGGGGTGTGTTAGAAGGATTGCAAGTAGGTATAACAGGGAGGTGGATCATTTCTAGATTGACCTTTCCCCTTCTCTTTAACATCTGGTCTATAGTCAGAGCCTCCTTTGTTTTACTTGTTGCTATTTAAGTTGGTTGATCAACAGCTTTCCTGTTATGGTATATTAGCAAAAATGGTAGAATTTAGAAAATTATGGCTCTGATGAAGTAAAACAGACTTCTTTTCTTCTGTTTTGAAAAAAAGAATACTGTTTTCCTTCTTTGACAATGAATCTATAAAGTCAATTCAGTACAATATCCCAAGACTAATCTTGAAGTGAAAACCTGTTTTTTTGAGTAATGGTATCCTATGGCTACAATTCATAGATTATGAACTCTCTGGAGATTGGAAGGTGAGGATCAACAGATGGAAGAGTGCTTGATGAGAACAGATTGCAATACTTTGTAAACAAGAAATTATAAGGGAGAAGGGAATTGAAAGATATCACTGGAAAAATGTATGGTCATAAAAGATGATGGATTAGTCACATGATTAAAGTGAGGGATCACCGTTTCAGATAGCACATGTTCCATTGGTAGCCACAGTATATAAAGAGACCATGGAGATAGTGGCCAACACAACAGATGAGAAACCACAGCCTTTGCTTCTTCATCTATAAAAACTGATGTTTTGATCTCCTGCAGTCTAAAATCTAAGATCCTATAAAACTAAAAACATATATTCAGGACTTAATAGAAATATAGGCCTTAAGAATGGCACCAATAGAAGTAGCCCTGGATAACGATAGTTTTCCAGGTTTTAATAGGTCTTTTGCTTCTCATGGTCTGTAATTTAAAAAAAAAGGCTAAAAAATCCAAGGTGAAAATCTTCCTGGGTTAAAAGACTACTTGGGATTGTTGACTTGATTGAGCTTTCTCACTTAAGTTTAAAGCTGGACAGCCATTAAAGGCAATCTAATCCTACCATCTCATTGTACAGATGAGGAAACCAATTCCCTGTAAAAGAGAGGTAACTTGTCAGAAGAAAGACAAGTAATACTTATACTATTACAAGAATTCAAATCCACATCCTATTATGCTAGTGTTTTTTCATTATAGTTTTTATAGTGGTTAGTGTTTTTCATACCACACAATTTCTCTTCGTTGGAAATCAGGTCAATGCATTTTTTTTTTTTAATTTTCCTTAGCTTGTCATAGTTAATCATTATCTTTAACTAATTTCAAGCATCCACTCATTTAATTATCTCACAAATATTTGATAAGTGCAATTTATATACAAAGCACTATCCTAGGCACTCATGGAGATACAATGATAAAACAGATCTTTGCCTTCTAGAAAGTTTTAGTGAGAAGAAATAAGAAGTCTGCAAAGATAAGTACAATGCAAAGACAATATTACAAGTACTTAAAATGATCCCAAAGTGCTATGAGATCAACTTAGAGGTTTTTACTATGAAAAATAAAGCCAACAGAAAGGCTTGATTTCCACTATTTCTGTCTAGGTAAGCTCATGGATATACCCCCCCACTGAATAAATCTACTTTGAATCACATATAAATTATTTATTTATGGAAGATTATATTGCAATTTCTTTCTCATTTTCCCCTGTATCTCCACAGGAGGCTATCACACATATTTAGACTTTCTAAGAAAGGTCAAATTGCTTCTCTCTCAATTTTTGTTAGGAAGAATATGTATATAAAATGCTATTTGTTGTTTTGTTACATCTAGACAGCTTGTGGTTCCAGGCTTAAAATAATCAGGTTTTATGATGGAATGGGACTGAATGCATTATTGGATAGTATCAATTAAAGTAGAAAGAGAAAAAAAAGTCTTAATTCACAGGAAAAATAGAACTCTTACAATTGCTACCTGCTGACAAAAACATTCTCTTTTGGCTAAAAATGGTTGTCCTTTGCATTGCACCAGAATGGCAAAATAAGAGGGTTCTATGTTAGGCATTCTGGTGACAGTAGGGATGATCTGATTTCAAATTCCAGTTTTACCAATAATTTCTTATATGACTTTGCAAGTCCCTTAATTATGTAGACCTCAGTTTCCTCATCTGCAAAATGTAAATGTTGGCTCTCTGACTCCTAGGATTCCTTCTGTTTCTAAGATCCTGTGCCCATGGTATAGATGCATTAACAGGAAGTAATAACATAGTCCAAAGACTCCTGGGTTTGGAGTCAGAGTGCCTGCTTGAATCCTTATTCTGATTTGCTAGCTATATGACTGGGAATATGTCACCTGACTTCTTAGAATCTGTTTTCTCATCTGTAAAATGAGATGGTTGGATTAGACAACGTTCAAAGTCTTTTTGTAATCCAAATTTCTA
Organism: Sminthopsis crassicaudata; assembly: GCF_048593235.1. Lineage (NCBI taxonomy): Eukaryota > Metazoa > Chordata > Mammalia > Dasyuromorphia > Dasyuridae > Sminthopsis > Sminthopsis crassicaudata. The sequence goes on from NC_133622.1 coordinate 55,203,357, forward strand.
TTCTAAATTCACAATTCTATAAAATTTTACTTCTTTGGCCTTAGCTATGTTAGTTCAATTAAACAAGAATAATAATTCATAGTATCTTAGGGGAAGAATTGTATGAAAAATTGGAGTAGAATCATTTATTCCTTCAAATAGCAAGCATTTAATGAATTCCCACCATCTGGTGCTGAGCTGCCAAAATCTGAAGATGTAATAGCGTCAAGATGAAGAGTGGCCATAGAAATTAGCATTCTTCTTTTTCCTATGACTTTTCTCTCCCTGCAAAAGAAGTAGAATAGGGAAAGTGATGATTTGCACAGAAAACTATCTGATAACTTAGGTTTTAGCAACCACTGATTAGATGGCCTTTAAAAAATGTTTGTTACCTTTATAATTAAAATTGTCTTTAAAAGTAAAATTAAAAAAATCTTAGTAGAATAGTGGATAGAGTGTCAAGCCCAAAGGCAGGAACTTCTTGAGTTTAAATCTACTTGTTAGTCATGTGATCCTTGGGAAAACCACTTAATTGTTTGTCTCAATTTCCTCATCTGTAAAAGGATCTGGAGAAGGAAATATCACATTATCCTGGTATCTTTGTCAAAGAGAAGTACAAAAATCTAACACTCCCAAAAAACAACTAAACAACAATTTTTAATAACAAAATTAAATGGGAATATTGCTGTTACTTTCATTAGCATGCTCATGAAGGTCAAGGAAAATGGTATCTGTTGTATGAGAGTTTGGAAACAAATGAGAGACTATGGAGAAGGTGGAATGGAGTTATAATAATCCAGAAGCATGAGAGATGCCGTGTCATAATCGTGATTGATATCAGCTGCAAGGAAACTCAATGAGGAAAACCCAATTTTTGAGAGGATGAGGTCACCACATTCAGAAGTTATAAGAATTCAGCACTTGCTAAAAATAGATTGTAGGTAGAAATTTAGCAGTAACACATAACATTTCTATCTAACATTTAGTCGTAGTTGAGACAATATAGAATTTCTATTAGTAAAATGTGATGCAGAATGGATGCAATTGAATACTTTTAGCAAAACAAAATCAACCAATTCTCCATCATTTTAATTTTTTCATATTGTGTTGATGTAAAGTGATTTGGGAGTCCCCTGACCTTGGGGCTTCTGTTCTAAAGGGTCAGTGGTCCTGGGTCTTCTGGCTTTGGAGTCTGCCTCAGGAAATTGAGCACACTCAATTTATCTGATTCTGACCACTCCTTACCCTGCTAGCTTCTGGCCTCAGGAAACTCCTATACCCAGGCTGTCTGATTCTGAATAGAATACTTCTCAGTTCATTGCTGACTGATGATCTGCTCAGTGATAATCAAATTTCAAAATTTAGAGATTATTCCTTTACTTTCCCCTCCAATAGAATGAACATATCTATGATTGAAAGCTGTATAAGTATATCTCTTTGCTTTAGTGTCTTTACTGAATTCCCTTACAACGCAGTTCACAGTGTAATGGTCTTACATTGCCCTTTGACTAGGAGATGAGTTCAAGTCTGCAAATTCTTTTGAGATGCCTCTCGACATGGGCCTGGGATTTTTGGGGTCCCCCCTTCTCAAACTCAACAGTGTATTTTCTCAATTATCTGCATAATTTTCTTCGTTTCCCTTGAGATAGACCATTCTCCAACTGTCAAATGAAGAAGAATCATTGGGGGTTCAACCCTATTTTATGGGATTGGTGTCAGAAGAATATCATAGCTGTGATGTATTGGATATATTTGAAGGAGTGAGTTCTTTATATTAAATCAAAATTTCCCTCTCTGTAATTTGTTGATGAAAATTCTTCCCTCCATGTAAGGAGAAAAAAATTTAATCATTTTTCCATTTAATAGCTCTTCAAATATCTGACATGTACTATTGATACCTTCTATCTAAGCTAAATTTCTTATATTTCCTTAAGAGATCCTCATGTGACTATCGACTAGATAACCTATTATGACCGCCCTTCTCTGGATATATTTCTAACATATCAATGTTCTTCCCAAAATGTGGTATTCAGAATTGAATACAATGCTACTGATGGAGTTGGACCAACAGCAAATATAGTGAAACGATAATTTTCTGGAAAACCTGCCAGATAAGCCTCTTTAAACTCTGCTATTATAATGGGGATGATTTTCTTGTTAGTTCTTATTTGCTTTTGTATGGAAAACAACTACATATGGAAAAGCAAGATGAATACATAAAATTTTAAACTGGGGTTCTGAGTTCATTGTCTCATGTAAATCTCACCACTTTATGAAGATGAGTCTTCCTGATTCCAGGCTCAGCATTCCATCACTGTGCCACCTAGTTGCCTACCATGTCCTGTAGGTATGTTATATACTAATTGAATTGGAGTTTTGCCTTTTAATTCTACTTTGTGGATCTTATCCATCATTAGTCACTAGAATAAGAGCTAGAAGGAATCATAGAGACCATTTAATCCAAATTTCTCACTGTACTGATGAAGAGATTCACATATTCTGATGTTCTTTACACTGTACCATGATTCTCATTTCCACAGTCAGAATTTTGTGAAAAGTTTATCCTACCAAAAAGAGAATTAGATTCATTTGGTCTTTAGGAATTACCAACAGAGAAGTGACTTGTTACTTTCCTTTGAAAGACTTTGATAATGTTTTTTGTTCTTACTGAGCTTATTTATTGTATCTTATTAATGTGTTTCTTATATTTTAAAGCAAGTGTTGACTAATTGCACTTCTAGTGATTTTATAGATGCTTGAAACGTATCTCATTGAGAATACTAGGAGTCCAATTATAGGACGGAATGGATTGTAACTTTTGAAATGTTTTCTTAATATCCTAATTCCTCACTTAGAACCATATGAATTTAGAGCTGAAAAAGAACACAGAGGCAATTGATTCCTACCTCATTTAACAAATCAAAAAACTGAGGGCCAGGGAGATTTACTACAGACAACAGAGTTGTGTTTTAGGGTTCCAGGACTACCACTGTATTGGTAATTATTATTTTCAGGTCCAAAATTTTATTTCAACTATTTAAAAAATATAAGATTATAGGATTATAAAAGGAGAGCTGGTACTTTGGAGTTTATCTAATGCATTTTGCAGGTAGCAAAATTGAAGCCCATTTTCCACATCATCCTGAAGGCAGAGGTCAAAAACAGATTTGGCATTTTGATTCAACTCCAAATTAAGAATTTTCCTTATAGTACCAAGCTTTAAATATTACTCATGAAAAGTGAAAAAAAGAAAAGAGTTCAGCAATCCCGCTACTTGGGAGGTCAAAGAAAGAAAAAATGATTCTATACATATTAAAATATTAAGAGCTTTACTTTTTTTTGGCACTTAGGTTATATGGAGGTAGAATACAAGGTCTGGAGTTAGGAAAGCCTGAATTCAGATCTAGACTCTCATTAGCTGGGTAACTGTGGGCAAGTCACTTAAAGGAGCTGGAGAAAAAGATGGCAAATCACTCTAGTATCTTTGCCAAGAAAACCCCCAAATGGGGCCATGGAAAATTAGACTACTAAAATGATTAAACAATAACAACAAACAGATTTTTTGGTGTGGAATCAAAGTGATTGCCCATTTATTAGGGGATGGCTAAAATGGTATATGGGTATAATGTGATGTCATCATGAATGAAGATAAAGTGAGTGGAAGAAATTCAGTGGAATATGGGAGGATTTGTAAGACTTGTAAGAAGAGAGAAAACAGTAGAAGCATAAAATGATATGCATAGTGTCTGCAGTAATGAAAATGGTAAGAGGAGCTAGAACTGAGCAATTGTAATGACTAATTTTGGTCTCAGAGAATGGATAATGAAATATCTCTCTCCTTTTATCAATAATAAATATAGTAGGATGGATTATTTCATATACAATCAAATAAAGTCACTATATTGATTGCTTTTAAACTTATTTTTTTATTACAAGGCAGAGTGTGCTAATGGAGGATGCTCTATCTAAAAATGATTGGTGTACAAGCAAAATCATCAATAAAATTTGATCTGAGATAAAATTATGATTATACAGCATTAACCACTTAAAGAGAGTACACTGAGGAGTAGCTAGATGGAACAGTGGATAGAGCTCTGACCCTGGAGTCAGCTGAATTCAAATCCTGCCTTAGACACTAGACACATTAACTGTGTGACCTTGGGCACTTCACTTAACCCCAATTGTCTCACCAAAAAGCGCACGCACACACACACAAAGAGAGTACACTAAATATAACAACCTTTTGTGGACACCTTAGAATATTCACTATAAATCTCTATTTTGTCCTATGCCATGACCCATAGAGCAATTATTTTGCTTCTCTTGAGGTCTTTGTCATCTCCTTTCCAGTTCAGTTTTCAGATATTTCTTCATGCTGTTCTTTCTGTGTCTGCATCTATTAGCCTTTCACATCATCTCCCCTCTTTCTAGTTTGCAGTTTTAAAGTCAACGAGCGTGTTAGAATTCTGTGTTAATTAGGTCATATTTAGGTAGGTATATATTTTGCTCACAGTCCCTGAGTTAGGTAGCAACAGCATTAATATTGTAAAGATTTTATTTCTGTTGATGTTAATTTATTCATTCATGGAACAAGTATTTATTAAGTGTTTACTGTGCTCTAGACACTGGGGCTTCCAACCTCCCTGTCCCCCAAACAGTTCTTGCTCGTAAGACTTTTACATTCTACAGGAGGAAACAACATAATAGAAAATGAAATTAAAATAAACAAGTATTGTCAAGGAAGATGCATCATCTTTTAGCCAAGAAATGTACACTTAAAATTTTCTTCAGGACCACCAATGGTAGAACAGTTTTCTAGAAAATTCTTAATAACTCCTTTTTAAACCAATCCTTAGACTTTCATGCCATTTGTGAAATGATTGTTATTTTAGGTCATCACCTTAGGCAAATGATTTCTCTCCCAATAGCAGCTCTTCAGAGGAAGATTTTTTTGAACAGCTTCTAGATATTTAATTCTGTTAAAGGTCTTGTATCAGAGTATAAATATGTTTATCATTATTTTATCTTGTGGAAACAGAGTTTAAGGAAAATAAAAGACTTGTCCATGGCCATCCAGACAGGGAGTGTCTATGCTTTAAGATTATAAATCTAACTTCTTTTACCAGAATATGCTTTTTCTTTGAGTAAGTAGGTAAATCTGAATAAGAATCAATAACAACTTCTAGCAATTTTTGATTCCATAGATTCCATAGTATTGGGGTTTTTTTTTGGTGACTTTTGGTATTGAAGCAATTTTTCAATTATTTTGTTCAAGAGAGTTGAGGTTAATAGAATCCCAACTTCTGATATATTGCCTGTTCATTTATGAATATCAGCTTTTTATTTAATGAATATGTGATTCTTCCAAGTTCTTAGTGATTGAGCCATATCTTCTCTTTTTTTGTCCTTTACAGGGCAACTACCCCTTCTACTTGTGATCTCGTTCTAGGCATCTTAATTTTCTGAGTAGCAGTATAGTATCCAGTCTTTTCATTTGCTATCTTTTGTTTTTACTATATAAGCAGGACACTTCATTTTTCATTCATATGCTTCTGTGATGATTTCTTTTAATGCTAAATCTCACATATAACTCATTTTTGGGATATGTTTCAACTTAGTTATACCCATAATACATCTCTTCATTTCCCTTCATTTGGATGACTATAATATTGGTACTGGAGAAATTGTAGAATTCCTTGTTGTGAAGTTAAATAGAATTAAAAAGCAATATTAGAACAATATTGATTTTAAAAAAGGTCACTGATTCAGGGAAAAATGAATCAGAAAAAGGACTCTAAAATCTCAATGATAATATAATTCCTTCTCTTCTTCCTATTCATCTCTGGGATCAAAAATGATTGTTTAACAAAGTATATCCAAGATATGTATTTTATGTGTATATGGGTGTGCTATCTATATCCATATTCAATGATTTCCACTAAACTGGAGTGGACATGTAGGATAACTTAATTGCATATGTATAATTGATAATATCTAGTAGGTTGTCCATCTAACTGCATTTCATAGTCTTGACAATGGACAATCTTCATTCATCTTTTCCTATATGAATAGCTGGGCTGAATTTGAGGGATTATGAATCTCATTTAGAAGCCTTTGAAATGCTGAAACACTGGTGCAGTCGCCACAATATCATTTGAAAATAGAATAGAGGTGTCAAATATAACCAATATTGGCCAGATGGGCCCAAACATTAAAATGTAATTGAGGAATAGCTAAGAAAATAAATAAAATAAAGCAAAACAGTTTATTTTAAAATGAAATTGATATGTACCTGAAGGAATTCTTATGTAGGGATTAGTGGTCCTATTTTTCCTTGAGTTTCATACTCAATGTTTAGAAGATATCACAATTTAACCCTTTATGGGAAAGTACCTATTCTATATAAAAAACACAAATTATGTTATTATTATATTATATAGTTATCTTGCTACTAATAAAATGATTGATGTAGAATTAGTTGGCCAATAGTTCATAAGTGTATATACTTTAAAAGTTATATTAACAGCTCAAAAAAGTTTTTAAAGTTACTGACAAAACATATTTTCAGTTCATTGGGTTCATGTTTGAAAAAGAAACACGTACAAAAATTGCAGGTTTGGCAAATTGTTATGTATATTTTATTTCCTGAGCAACGAACAAAACCCAGGCCTTTTCCCACCATCTCCAGGCAGATGGTTGATGGTAACAGCAGATTTCAAATATAGATGTGGCCCATATATATTGCAAACAGCTGTAATTGCTAAAATACATGCCAGAAGCCTTAATCTTGCTGGATTTTTTTTCTCCAGACATTAGTATTCAAAGCTATACAATTGCCACAGTATTTTTTGAAGTGGGCAAGTTCTTTTCTCTATATAGTAAAGGAAAGGAATAAATTCTGCGTTTATAGCAAAAGAAAGGGCCTGACTTCAAAGTACTTCTTCATGAGTAACTTAAGTGATCTTGAGGAGCAACCTGAATTTCTCTGGAATTCAGTTGCTTCAAATATGAAATAAGGTATTTGGACTAAATTATCTCTGAGGAAAGAGGCCTTAGACATTAATAAACTGGAGGGTGTCCAGAGGAGGTGATCAGGAAAAAAAGGGCTTAGAAAGAGAGTTATCTGAGAATTAGTTAAAGGAATTGAGGGTGCTTATCTTGGAAAAGAGAAAGCTCAGAGGTGACTTTTTAGCTGTCTTCAAATATTGGAAAAGGTATCAAGTGGAATAGGTTTATTTTATTTGATCTCAGAGAGTAGAACTAGGACTGACAGGTGAAAGTTACAAAGAGTCAAAATTTGACTCCATATAATTGAAGTCACAGTTGTTCAAAATTGAGATATTATCAAGTTCTTCATCAAGGGAAATCTAGTAACTTATAGAACATCTCTAAAGTATAACTTTTAAAAAACTGCTATTGACATCCAAGACACATTATAATAAGTGAAAGTACCATGTAGTTCTTCCTGATTTCTTTGGATTGAACTGAAAATGAAATCTACAGATTTTATTCTACTAAAAATTCTAAATAAAACAATTCAATTTAATAAGCATTTCCTGAGAAATAGAAGACTTTATAGAGAGCCAGCCTTGAAATCCAGATTTGTGTTCAAGTTTTACTTCTGTTACATATTGGCTCATTTACATCTTACATCCTTAGATAGAAATGAGTTCAAATCCAACCTGACTTCTTAGCTATGTGACCTTGAACAAGTCACTTCATCCTGTTTCTTTCATTCATCTCATCTTAAAATGGGGATAGTCAAAGCACTTACCTTGCAGAGATATTGTAAAGACCATATATGAACTGAATCCTATAAAATCATATCACCTTAGTAATCAAAGAGAACTCAAAAGCCATTGAATCCCAAAACTCACTTGCTTTGTACATATTTGTTTACTTCTTGCCTCCCTCATTAGATTGTAAGCTCCTTGAGAGCAGGCATTGTTCTTTGCCTAATTTTTTATTGCCAACACTTAGCACAATGCTTGGTACATAATAAGTGCTTAATATTTATTGATTATTAGTAAAAGATCTCTTAAGATTGCTTTTATTTCTAAATTTCTGATACTAAATGATTTAGTGAAGCACAAACTCAGTAGGGTCTCAGAGGTAGAAAATAGCCAGAAGTTCCCTTTTGCTTTCCTTTGACCCTTTTCACCTTCCAAATTAATGCTTTATATATTGTCAGCATTTCTATTCTTATTTGCCTACTTGGCCAGAAAATGTCTTGGTTGATGATATTTATCAGGAACATCATATATCTGTCAAGCAACTAAACCTAAAGGGGAAAAATGCATCTTGTTGGACTGCAATAGTATTAAGGAAGGATGCATCAAAATTCCCAATTTGAGAATGCTTTCAATATGAGACCGATTTAATACCATTGAGATGAGATGTTGGTGACCTGCATATCTTAAGGTGAAGTTACAAAATACAGTCAATTCTTGAACTCATACTTTCTTTGGTAAGATTTATTTGGCTTTACATTTGCATTTTTTTTCTTTCAAGGTCATTATTTTCCTGAATCTTACTAATGCTATCTACTTCTATAGTACTTATATTATGACAACTTATGTACAATAGAATAAAGAGGGAGAAAAGAAACAAACACCTATAAAGTATTATACATACATACATACATATATATAAACACTGAGCTAAATACAAATATTTCATTTGATCCTCACAACAACTCTCAGAGGTAGATGCTATTATTGTCTCTATCTTTTAATAGAGAAAATTACAGCAAACTGAAGTTAAGAGACTTGCTTAATCATACATATTATTTCATGCTGGATTTGAACTCCTGATTTCAGGTCCAGGACTTTATCTACTGCTCCACTTAACAGCTTCTTGCCATTGCCACACTTAACTGCCTAGCTTAGAATGTAAGCTCCTTGAGGTCAGTTTCCTCCTGTATTTGTATTTTAGCACAATACCTGTCACAGAATGGGCCCTTTATGAATGATTGGTGATTTTCTGATTAATTTGGCATTTGGAGAAATTAGGGTTCAAAATATCTGCGTGAGGGGGAACATATTATTTAAGCTCTTTGAGCCTCAGCTTCTTTGTCTCTAAAATAGAAAGAGTAATGCTTGTAATTTTACCTCCATACACAGCACCAATAAAACAATTATTTCTTAAGTCATCACAATGGGTAGCGATGTTTATTCTTACTCCACCAATCAATCAATCAATCAATAAACTTTTTAAGGTGATTTTATGAGCCAGGCACTGTCCTAAGTACTGGAGATACACAAAGGGGTAAAAAATGCTCCCTGTCCTCAAGGAGCTCATAATCTGAGTATTGTCACAGGAAAATTGTGTTTCATGCCCTCTGAATTGGTCCCATGTCACTATGGCCTGAAAGATGTTTGAGTTTATTTTGGGAATTTCTTTATACACTTTGGCTCACTCATTCATCTATTTGTTCATTCTAGAAACATAAAATGAATGTCTATTACAACAAAGCACTGTGCTAGATGGAGCAATAGAGAAAAATATGAATAAGGCACGGTTCTTTTTACCTACTGCCTTCAAAAGCAACGTAAAAATGACTGAAATCTTTCTTCAAATATTCCTCGAAAAGACTTCTCAATCAAGGTCTGTGAATGTGTGTTTAAAATATGTAGATTGCTAAATTGTACAACGGCTAGAGTGCTAAGCCTGGAATCAAGAGGAGCAGAATTAAAATCTGGCCTCAGATATTTACTCAGATGTTAGCCAAGTTTACCTGATCAAATTACTTACTGTAATACTTATTGTACTTACTGAGCAAATTATTGTTTGCCTCGGTTTCCTTATATATGTATAGAGTAATAATAAGCACCTTCCTTCCAGGATTGTTCAGAGAATAAAATGATATAATATTTGTAAAGTGTTTTGCAAACCTTAAAAAACATATAATATTACTATGTTTTGATTAATGTATTTCACTATAATTGATTTCTCTTGTAATGATCTCATTTTATGCATTTAAAAACAATATTCTGAGAAATCTATAGACTTTGCCAGATTGTCAAGGGGTGCACGACAACAACATCAATGACAGCCACAAAACATAAGAATTCACATGAAAAATTTGCTTGATTCTCTTATTGGCCATCTTTGCTTTATGTATTGTAGCTTACTTTATCTGTGACCATGTTTAAAGCCCCAGTCCTTCCTCCTTCAATAGAACATAAACATTCTGAGGGTAGGAACTGTTCCATTTTGTCTTTGTATACTTAATATCTAACACAAAAAATTGCTTATACATGGTAGGTACTTAGTAAATGTGGAATTAAATTGAACAATTATAAAAATAATATGCTTTATTAGCTCTGACCCATGAATGAATGGCTGACTATTTATAAAAATTATAAAATTTTAAAATGCTATTATAAGAGAATAAAGACATATGAATTATACTTTAATATAAATGAGATAATTATTACACATACAGGAAAGCAGCATTAAAAAGTTATTATTATTATTTTAAAATATCCTATGAAAAACAACTTACTTTTCTTTTTACTTTCAAAATGGCTTAGCTGTGATTATTTTATAGAAGTCTCCTCCCTCACCAATAAATTGCAAAAGGTACATCCGTGCCTTTGAGATGTTTATCCAATAGCTTACAGAATGGAATAAAAATGAATAAAAGATAACACAAAAATACAAACCCTTGCACAGGAGAGGTGATTTGTTCCAGCAGTAGAGAGGGTTATGGTCTTCAGCCTTATTCAAATTCAAAGTTTTCTTTCACCAAAAAAGTTATTTTCTTTTTTTTTTTTTTTTCTTTTTAAGTAAGAAGACATTTTAATTTGCTACCAGGGCTGAACATTTTTTTTTTTTTTTTTTTTTTTTTTTGCATCCTCCACTCCTTCTCCTTGAACGTAAAATAATGGAATTAGGGTTATTTTTGAATTCTTATCAGTTATGTGAAGGTTGCATTAAGGAAACTCAATGCCTCTACTTAGAATAGGACTTCATCATCTTCAAAATGCCTTTTTATTTTTCCCTTGGGGAGAGAATTCCATAGGAGTACAGGGTTATAAATAACAGGAGCTGCATCTAGCAATTTTTGTGCCTAGAGAAAGAGGCACAAAATAAACTTTCTATTTAGTTGGTTTAAAGGGTAGGGTGTATGGCAGAGACTCCAAAACATTCCACGGTAAAAGCTAGGGGAGACCATGTTAACTGTTTTTGTTAATGAGGTGATAAAATCTGTAGTTTAAGCCTATTAGAAAATAATGGCACCCTCCAAATTTCAGCACATCCAGCATCCTAGTTTCCTTTTCCTAGTTATGTGTCTGAATGACTAAAGAGTAAAACACTTTTAGGATATCTTTAAAGAGGTAAAACAAAACATTCTGGGTTTTGGCTGCAAACATTTCATGTTCTTATGACATTGTTTTGGCTACATAAGTTTCCCTTCCCCCTGCCTCTTCCTTTCCTCCCTCCTTCCCCTTCTCCTCCTTCTTCCACTCTTCCTCCTCTTCCTCCTCTATTTCTTTTCTTCCTCCCTTCTCCTCCTCTTCTTTCTTTCTTTCTTTCTTTCTTTCTTTCTTTCTTTCTTTCTTTCTTTCTTTCTTTCTTTCTTTCTTTCTTTCTTTCTTTCTTTCTTTCTTTCTTTCTTTCTTTCTTTCTTTCTTTCTT